>NC_068307.1:21135252-21435252 GCF_025860055.1 Xyrauchen texanus | reverse complement strand
CAGGTAGGACAATTTATTGTGGAAAATAATTTATTGTGGAAAATTTATTGTGGATTGAATATTGATCTGTTTCTCACCCACACAATCATATCACTTCTGAAGATATAGATTTAACCACTTGAGCCTTGTGCCTTTATGTGCTATTCGGTGCTTTAAAAGTTTGGTACCCATTTATTTGCATTATGAGGACCTAAAAAGAGCAGAGATATCTTTTGGAAAATCTTTGTTTTCAGCAGAAGTGAACGTAAGTAATGCACATCTGGGATGGCATGAGGGTGAGTAAATGATGAGAGAATTTTCATTTTTGGGTGAACTATCCCTTTACTCTCAGTAACCACACTTTTACTCATGGATTTAATTAATAATGACTGACTGTGAACAGTGAATTTCTACAATAGCATCGGTAACCGAAAACTATTGCATTTGAATGATGCTGCATCCAATTCCCTAGGTGTCAGTGTAAGTTCAAGATGACGCAAGTACAAAAATAAATGAGTGCTCCTGTAATGTTCTTAAAATAGGCTTCATTTTCTTTGTTACAAATCATTTATTTATTAATTTATTTATTTTCACCCCTCAATTTTCTTTGATACAAACAGCCACCACTGTAAAACACCACATCTTTAAGTCTCTGAAGGCATATTGCCTTACAGCAGAGGGCGCTCTCTCACAGCCATTTTTCAGTCGACAGGTTAGCGTTAAAAAACACTGCAGCAATAATATTAATAAATAAATACATAAAATAAAACCACGTTGTACGGGAATTTATTCAGTCTCATTCATCTTCCGATAAAATAATGTGAAACCTCTAGTACTTAACACCTCTAACCAAGAAGAGGATGTCATGCGCTGTTGAAGGCAGGGATTTCCCTCACAGGATAACACTCTGCCTTGCTTCTTTGGTTTTGTGGTTTAAAGTGGGTGACCACCTCCAGTTTTCTAATGACAACTCCTTTATGCCAACATACTTGAATGTTAATACATCGCAACTCACAGATTTCTGTTTTTGATTACATCTAATCAGTGCAATGTTAAACATTGTATTTCCTCATTCACTAGAGTAGCATTCAGTAAGAACAGTACAAGTACTTTTGCCTGCAGTGGGATAGTGAGTGTAATGACTCATTATAGAGACGACTGCTGACAGCTCACTGGAGAACTACTGATCAATAAAGTTGCCAGTAATTCAGTTTGGCTGTGGTAATATTTCCACACCCATTCGAATCAAAAGTGTGAATGATAATGTGAGAGGGGGCTGGACAATCTACACTGAGTTCATTTCATAACTCAGGAACCTAATGTTGGATGTACCATAGACATGTTTCCCTGAAATATCAAAGATTTTACAAAAAGTGTTTTTTGTTCTCAGATCAATGTTTATGGGAAAGAAAGTAAGACTGTAAATTTGGAGGAGGCAACGTTTTAAAATCTTTTGACTGCATCAATGATAACAGAAAATGTATTTTACCCACAAAAACAGCATCAGCTAGTATTTCCCTAGTTTGATGATTTTTTTTTTAAATGACATGCAGCTATATAGACAGCAGGGGGACAAATTATGATTTAGTACCAATGGGGCCCAAAAGTCTTTATTTTAAATGTACATGAATTATCTGTATTTCTTTGGCATGTTTTATTTTCTATATTTCCCTTTTGAAGGCAGCATGCACTTGAGCTGTCTTGAACTCCACATGTTTGTGCAAAATCTGATGATCCACATTATTAAGATTGAAGTTTTTTTTTTATACATTTAGCAGAAGCTTTTATGTAAAGGAGTGGTTCTCAAACATTTTTTTATGAAACTTAAAAAACAAATTAAATATTATATATATATAATATTGAAAATGAAATTTTCTTATAAAATCTTAATTTGTGTCCAGCTGAAGAAAGTCAGTCATTCACATCTGGGATGGCATATGGGGGAGTAAATGATGAGAGAATTTTCATTTTTGGGTGAACTATCCCTTTAACCAACCCCCACTAATTGCACTTACTATATATATATATATATATATATATATATAGTGAGACAAATGTGACAGATAAAAAAAATTACCAATATGTGAAAACAAAAATCTGCATTATTAATGGACAAGGCTTATGGCACATTTTTGAAAATGGTCAAAGATCAGCCTGGCTGACATATTAATCTTTCACTACACAGAACATTATAAAGCAAAAGATAAAGGACACAGTTATAATAATAATATAAAAATAACCAAGTATCAACTAATATATGACTTTCACTAGTCTGCAGCCCAGTGTGTTACAGTGTCAGTACCTTGATTGTTGATGCGTATGTTCATGGGGATCTGTGCTGTCATGGCCAGCAGGTTGTGCTGCAAGGCTCTCTGCATGAGTCGCTGGTGTTCCTGCAGTGGCAGTGCAATCCTCTTCTCCGGTGGTTCCCCCGACTCCAACTTCTCCTGCAGCTGCTCTAGTGCAGCTAACTGTGCGATGGTGGCTGCCTGTGCAGCCGCAGCCTGGGCCGCAGCTACTGAGTGACTGGCTAGAGACACAGGCAGACGAGCCTGAACTCCATTGTCATCTACATCAATAACAGGACAAACAGAATACATTATAAGGAATGTTCTAGGTAATCGTACTAGAGTGTTTTAAAGTGTTAGTTCACCCAAAAATGAAAATGCTATCATCATTTACTCACCCTCATGCCATCTAAGATGTGTATGACTTTATTTCAATCTGCAGAACACAAACAAAGATAAAAAAAAATAAATCTCAGCTCTAAGTCCGTACAATGCAAGTGAATGGTGATCAGGCACTTTAAAGCTCCAAATAGGAGACAAAGTCAACATAAAAAGTCATCCATAAGACTCCAGTGGTATATAAATGTCTTCTGAAGCAATCCAGTTGGTTTTAGTGAGAACAGACCAAAATATAACCCATTTTTCACCGTACATCTTGATGTTGCAGTCTCTAGGCACGATCATGATTTAAAGCTTGATTACACTTCCTAGTGCATGCAGAGCGCGCTAGATGGCACTATAGGATGTGTAATCGAGCTTGAAATCATGATCGCCAAGGAGACTGCTGATTTCAAGATGTACAGTGAAAAAGAAGTTACATTTTGGTGTGTTCTGACCCAATACCAACTGGATCGCTTCAGTATACATTGATTGTTACACTGGAGTTGTACGGATTACTTTAATGATGAACGTATCTGATTTTTGGAGCTTCAAAAAGGCCTGATCACCATTCACTTGCATTGAATGGACATACAGAGTGGAGATAAAAAAATCTTTGCTTGTGTTCTGCAGAAGAAAGCCATACACATCTGGGATGGCATGACGGTGAGTAAATGATGAGAGATTTTTTCATTTTTGGGTGAACAATCCCTTAAAGCAGAAATGTGAAGCTTGTATTTCAGTTAAAGCACTTAAATGAAATAAGTATAAAACCAAAGAGCTCTGAAGTTGACCAAATCTTTTTTTTACGCTTAACCGATGTAATTCCTGTGGGCGAAGTTTGCTCCATGTAAAACATATATGTTTATGTTTATTCTTGTGCTATCCAATCACCCTATAGACTTCCATTTTAAGTTTACTATTGTAACACATCTATATCTATTGTTTATGTTATCTTCTGTTATATCTACTGGCATTGTTCAAACTGCCAATGTTAAAATACTACCTCCTATTCCAAATCAGTATGTACAGACAACTATAAGTAAGCCATAGGTTTATTCCCTATATATTCCTTAAAATAAAGCACATCATACAACAACATGACAGCCCATCACAGCCACAATGTGAAATAAAAATGTAAAGAATTTGCCAACAGGTCAAAAGAATTGTGTTTCTGAAACTTTAAATGAAGTTAAATGTGGTCCTATTCCCTACACATGGGGTAAACAAATCTGCAGCAAGCATAACCAAAATTATCATAGCGTTTCAACCATGTAATAATTTAAATTTAAAGTACAGTAGAGTCAGACAGGTAAGTGAGGGAGAGAAAATGGGATTGAGACATGAACCAGGCCAAGTCTTACCCTTTTTAAATTTCTGTAAGGATGAGAGAGAGGTTCCGTTGCTGGGCAGAGTGATGCCCATATGTGGCAAAGAGAGTTTGGGAGAGGACAGCATGGTAGGCGTTCCGTTGGGCGAGTAGGTGAAGAGCGAGCTACCGAATCCCTGCCTGCGTCCCTCACGCCGGTTACTGTCAATGGCCACTTGGAGCTCATTGGGATTGCTGAGGCTTCTCTTGTCACATTCATAAAGATACAGATACTTCATATATCTGCAGAGGGGTGGGACATTAAGACGACAAGATTATGCTAACATTTCCAAATAACTAATTATTTACTTTGATGCTTTTGTTTAGGGGTGTGCTTGATCAGTGGGTTTACTCAAACTAGTTGGGCTGAAGGAAACCCTGTATAATTAGGATGATTTAGGAGTCATTTCATTGAACATAAAGTCTATAACTGGCCTACAGTCCATAGAGATCTACTTTGAAATTGAGTTTGTGAATCTGTATGAGGTAAACTTAAAAGGAATATCCTGGGTTCAATCCAAGTTACGCTTAAACAACTTTACAGCTCAAATAATACATGAGTTTTAACAGAAGAATGAATGTAAGTGATTATAATAAGATTATAAGCTTTGCATTTCTGCCTTTAAACTCTCAAAAAAATTGGCTCCATTCACTTCCAATGTAAGTGCCTCACTGTTACCTCAATTTTTGCTTTTTTTAGAGGAAAGGAGGGACAACTCCTGACCCCTGCTTATGCTCTGTCCAACAGTCTTTGAACAGGCTCCCGTTTTGTTGCATGTACTGTTGTGCGTTGCCTGTACAGCTGGAGAAATGCTTACTCTCCCCTGCTGGATTCGCACAAACATGAAAGTAGTAATTGAAAGCTTGATTTGCTCCGCTGGTATGGAAATTGTGGAATATGCATATGGTCAGGATGCATGATTTACTGCATTAATGTTTTTGAACATATCATTTTTTATATCATTAAAATCGCAGTGAATAAACCATTTAAATCGACAGCATTAATAAAAAGACTACATAACATTTACATGGCATTTTACATTTAGTCATTTAGCAGATGCGTTTATCCAAAGCGACTTACAAATGAGGAACATAGCAAGCAATTTGTCATACAAAGTTCAACAACATCTACAGTGTTGTACTGCAAAGCTCTCAAGGTAATGTCATCAGGCTAGAACAGCAGGTAGAGCTGCATGTCCTCTGCGTAGCAGTGGTAGGAAAAGCCATGCATCTCAATTATCGGTCCGAGTGATGTTGTGTATATAGAGGAGCTAGACATTATAGCACAAAACTATCACAGTTCACAAAAAAATGTGTATGTATAAGTTCACAACGGATAAATTGCAAGACAGTGATTGATTAAAGCATAGTACACTAAAACCCTCTCCGAGAATTTGCACCTCGAAAATATGCCAATACAAATCAACCCCAGTAATTAACTAGTCGGTTGTTAGACAACTTGCAGATCATCCTACCATCCCTAGACTAATGCCAGATTTCTTTTTTAATTAAATACATATTGATTCCAGGAGATCATATCTGACCCATTTTCAGCTCTGCAATGTACCCAAGTCAGTGTGTACATACTGTGCTTAGGTTGGTGTGTACATACTGTGTTCTGAGAGTGAAGGCAGCACTGGTGATGGAGGTCGGCAGGTTCAGCCCTTTCGTGATCTCCCTCCACAACTTTTTATTTATGACTTCCACCAGCCCCCCCTTCTCAGTCACCAGCTGGTATAGCATGTAAAGATCCAGCACCTGCTTGGCCATGATGGGGATCCTGTTCACTGGTGTCCCTGCACAAAAAAAAAGCAGCTGCGTTAGCTGTCCGCCTGAGCGGTTTGCATACATTTTTTAAATGCTATAAATAAAATAAAGGCTTATATGAGTTTAATTTGGATAAATATCTGTGGTTTCAGCTCTTCTTTAGGCAACAGAGTGAGGTTGGTGTGTACAGCTGTGCTGCAATGGGGAGGAACTTATATAGCGGAAACAGCGATGCTACTAACTTACCTACATTTTTTAGTATGGCAATAGCTCAGCTATTTTCAAAACAGTTTAAGCCGTCCAGTAACAAGCTACTTTGACACTAAATCTAATTTATTGCAAGCACAGCTTTAAAGCTGAGTAAACCACTGAAATAATCACTTGTTTGTGAGTGCATTTTCCATTTACCTTTTTCATTTGTAACCAGTAGCACCTAATAAACATGATAAAATAACAATTCTAGAGCAAATAGTTTTCCTAAAAATGTTTGGCAACAGAGTTGAAGTAATCCTTCACAATTCCTGACATTTATTCATAGAAAACATTCCCTTTCTTAGGTCAGTTAGGATCAGTACTTTATTTTAAGAATGTGAAATGTCAGAATAATAGCAGAGAGAAGGATTTATTTCAGCTTTTATTTCTTTCATTACATTCCCTGTGGGTTAGAAGTTTACATACTCTTTGTTAATATTTGGTATCATTGACTTTAAATTGTTTAACTTGTGTCAAATATTTTGGGTAGCCTTTCACAAGCTTGTCATAAGTTGCTGGAATTTTGGACCATTCCTACAGACAGAACTGGTGTCAAGTTTGTAGGCCTACTTGTTCGCACATGCTTTTTCAGTTCTGCCCACAACTTTACTATCATATTGAAGTCAAGGCTTTGTGACGGCCACTCCAGTATCTTGACTTTGTTGTCCTTAAGCCATTTTGCCATAATTTTGGAGGTATGCTTGGTCATTTGGAAGACACATTTGTGACCGACCTTTAACTTCCTGGCTGATGTCTTGAGATGTTGCTTCAATATATCCACATAACATTCCTTCTTCGTGATGCCATCTATTATGTGAAGCTGCGCATGATGGCTGCGTGGTCCCATGGTGTTTATACTTAAGAACTATTGTTTGTACAGATGAAAATGGTACCTTCAGGTCTTTGGAAATTGCTCTCAATGATGAACCAGACTTGTGGAGGTCCACAATTTTGTTTCTGAGGTCTTGGCTGATTTATTTTGATATTCCCATGATGTCAAGCAATGAGGCACTGAGTTTGAAGGTATGCCTTAAAATACATCCACATCCTATCAGAAGCTAAATGGCAAATTGTCTAAAGGCACATTTTTCTGTAACTTGACACATTTTTCTGTAATTTTCCAAGCTGCTTAAAAAGGCACAGTTAACAGTGTATGTAAACTTCTGATCCACTGGAATTGTGATAAAGTCCATTAAAAGTGAAACAATCTGTCTGTAAAATAATTGTTGGAAAAATGACTTGAGTCATGCACAAAGTAGATGTCCTAAATGGCTTTCGAAAACTATTGTTTACTAATATTAAAACAGTGGAGTGGTTAATAAATGAGTTAATGACTTCAACCCAAGTGTATGTAAATTTCTGACTTCAACTGTAGGTGTACAATGGGACTAAGTTGTGAAATCTTTAATAATACCAAGCTATGGAAAGTCAGAATTTCTCTCACAATTTGGCATGCCAAATTCCCAATGTGCTTTTAAGTCCTCGTGGTAGCGTAGTGATTCGCCTCAATCCGGGTGGCGGAAGACGAATCCCATCTACCTCCACGTCTGAGACCATCAACCTGCGCATCTTATCACGTGGCTTGTTGAGCGCGTTGCCACGGAGACATAGAGCGTGAAGCTTCCCCCATCCACCGTGGCATCCAATCCCATCTCACCACGCGCCCCACTGAGAACGAACCACATTATAGCGACTATGAGGAGGTCACCCCATGTGACTACCTTCCCTAGCAACCGGGCCAATTTGGTTGCTTAGAAGACCTGGCTGGAGTCACTCAGCACACCCTGGTATTCGAACTAGCGAACTAGGGGTGGTAGCCAGCGTCTTCACCACTGAGCTGGGTTATTCATGGTTTGAGACATTACATACTATATTATAGGATGCTCCCTTGCTCCCTATTTAGTGAATAACTTAACCCTCAGTATGCTGTCTGTCAATATACAGCCTCTGAAAGCTAAATTTTCCAGCTTTTGGATGAACCCATTAATTCTCAATGTGATAATGGACTGTAAATATAGGATTTAGAAGGAAAAAACAAAGCTAAAGTACACATTAGTGTACATTCCGTTAAGCGGTGTATCGTTTTGCAATAAATTCCTCAAATTTTTTAATTGGCATATCGGATGAAACTAGAGAATCTAATCTTTTGACTCAAACAGGTTTCAATGTAAAAACATAATTAGTTTCTTACCAGATGTAGTTTTGTTGGCATTACTCCCAAAGACAAACTCCGCTGTGATTGGCAACATGTTGTTTTGTTACAGGAAAGTTTAACCCTTTACTAAGAGCGCAGAGTCTTCTAAACTGAGACCAGTCAGTTTAAATAAATTTAAAGTAAGCGTTGCTTACAGCGAAGCCAAAATACAATGTCCACGCATGGTTACTTGGGGTCGCACAATGAAATATATAGTCTAATTATATTTTACATATATACAACTTTAAATATAATATGGAAAAAATACATAATATAATGTTTATTTACTGTTTTCGACTATAGATTGTTTTTGTGTCAGATAAATACTGCTCTGACAGAAAAAAATAAATAATTAAAGCAATACATTTAAAGAGATATTAACCCCCCCCCAAAAAAAGAAATAAATAGGTGATATTGCCCAACGGCACAAATAGCTTCAATGTATTTAGCAACTATTTATTAGTATAAAAGTAGCAGTCAACTACTTTAAGCTGCATAAACTGTTGTTTAACTACTTTAAATTAGCCTATAGCTTGTTGCTTGAAAAGTTTAAGTTTTTCAAACTAGCTTCCCCAGCACTGCAGCTGTTTTTATTTACAGCACAAATTCATAATACATTTCTTTGCCAGGTTATTAATTTATTAACTAGGAGAGCGGCTAACAGGTGGTGAAGAGTATTTTCATTGGCGAGCGATGGCCAGTGCAGCATTTTTGAGTACATGTACATGACAACACATGCTCCAACAGCTCCAAGGCCAGATCGTGACAGACATGTGTTCACACTCCCACGTTTATAAACATACACATAAGCATGTACAAGCTACTGCCCTGCTGTAGCATGATATAAACAGTGGACACTGCAGCTGTGAGTTATTGTTCCATATAAAAATACAAATACACAAACACTGTTGTGATGGGAAAGATAAGTCGAGTGTTGGTTCATTTGTAAGAGGTCAGGATCATAAAGAGTGCAATGGTTTGGAAAATCTACCTCTTTTCTGCATAAAGCTGAACAGATCATCCAGGAACTCCTTCCTCTTTGGGTCATTGTCCAGTTCATAGAGCTGCACATAGAAAAAGAAACAAATAGACAAAAAGCTTAATCTGCAACTGTGGTGTATTTTTGGGCAGTTGGTTGCAATTTTTCCTACTCAAATTTAAAAGCTCTGATTATTATAAACAATGTTAAAAAAATAATTACATACAGGTTTGGAACGACATGATTACATAAATGAGGGGATTAACATTATTTACCGGAAATAAATGAGGCCCAAAAACTTTGTAACCATGTATTTCGGATTTTATTCACTCCATCTCCCTTCAAAAAGTCTTATTTTATTGCACTAGATGGCAGAAAGTATTAGAAAAAAAATTTCATCCATCACAAAATGCAATCTGAAATGTGCTCTAACGCATTCCAGCCCTAACATATGTGCTCGTCCAAAGACATTGTCTAATTTTCAGTTCATGCACCACCCCCATTGTTTCATTGAATGTCTCGTCCTCTGAGTGGACTAGAAGCTCAGTCTGTGTCATTACATCCTCCTCTTTGCAATTATTTTATCATCCATAATTGATAGCATATATTTCCGGTGATTTGTTTAGCATGATTTTCCTGCTGGTCCACATAATTTGTTCTGGACATCTAAGATATAACATTGGATTATTCACACAAGCAAGCTCACAAATAAGTGAAAATGGCTTATTTAGTAGAAAACAGCCAATTGATTTCTTACAGACATTATATTTCACGTTGTGATTCTTCTAAAAATCTTTCGAACTGTGGCATTAGGGCAACATGATAAACTGTAGAGTCGCATTCCTGAGAATCCTTAATTTGATTCGACTTGTCTATTTAAATGCTATTTGAAAGACTTTTATTTTCATATTTATATTTCTAGCCCATGACCTCTAGGTGCCGTTTATTTGCGACAGATGCCTTCAGGCCTTATTTTGTTATTTTATGTAACTACTGCAGAAGTGATAATCTATGGTTTTCTATGAAAAGTTCAGATTCTAAGCTTTCAAACGATTCCACATGCCTGACTTGTGCATTCAGAGACTTGAACATTTTAAGCGTAATTTTTTCCGCAACATAGCAACTTCACAGAGCTGAAGAACTTTAAAGCAATGCATGAAAATTTGTACAGTATATAATAAAGAGAACTCAAAGCAGTAAGCGAGTATTCCATTCCAAACATTTCATGTATATGTAGCACAGATGGAACACTATATTGACCAATCAGCATTCAGGATTGAAACCATTTTCATATTAACCATTAATGATAACATTAAAGAATGAAATATAAAATAGGATATTATAAATTATTTAGCAAATTACTAGTTTAAACTAAAACCATTTTAACACTCTGTATTCATTACAAACATGTGGACACCTAAAATATCTTAGTAATAGCAGGTGTCACGTCATGGGCCAATAGGTCACGCCATTTAATCACGCACAACCGGAATAACCGTAATGGTAGCTGAGCAATGGGGAGTGATAATAGTCTCATTCTTTCTCAAAGGAAGCTTCTTTCCCTCCCTTCTTGTTGTCTTCCTCTCTTCCTGAGCTCTCATTATCCGCACAGAGATCTCTTACAGTCTTCTATCAGCGAACTGGGCAGGGGTAGTGGCTGAGTGGGTACAGAAGTAGCGCTGAGGGCCAGCACAAGGTTAATTACAGGATGTATGCGTTTTTGAGGACTGCCATGCTATAAATCTCTCAAATGTCTCCGGTCTTTTCTTTCCATTTTCTGTAAGGTCCTCAGGCTACCCCCCACCCCTCCCTCCATTTTTAACCCACTATTCCACTGTCCGTGTCCCTTTTTTGGGACTATTGACACTTCATTACTCCTCGCCATTAAAGGCCTTCTGAAAATAGCCTCACAGAATGCATAAGGTTATAGGAATTTAAAGATTCTGGATACGATTACACATAATGATTATTTTAGTACTTTAGTGCCTCAAAAATTATAATAGTCCTCCAATGGCCATTGCGATGAAACAGCACTTTTAATGGTTTGAGCACGTTTGCATTGAGAGAGCAGTGTTGATGCGAGACAGGTGTTATTAACACCTGCAACTCCAAGTGGTGCCAGTCACGAGAGAGAACCAGAAGAGATCTCCAGCGCGCATCTGATCATATCTGTACCACTATAAAGCAAGCAGCTTTTATCATTTTATGAAAGGAGGATCTTGTGTATTTTTTATATGTATTGAAAATTGTAATCCTGCTAGTAATCCCAATTCTTACCAAATTCAACTGTAATCTGTATACGTTTTTATGGATTATTTATTACGTTTTTTTTTATGTAACTGTAATGGATTAGAGTTACACTTTTTTTGTATCCTGAATATGCAACGCCGTTACAAATATTCTGTTACTCCCCAAACCTGGATATGACACACTGTTAGTAGTGTTCCATCTACATTTGTGGAAGATAACAGAGTTGTTCATGCAATGGAATTTTTTTTCAGTGTCTAAACTGAATAATAAATGGTTCTCGATCCCCAACCCTAGTAATGCTGCAAAGCACTCAAGTCAAGTTTATTATATATATATATATATATATATATATATAAAAAAAAATCAAACAGGTTACTTTATGTAGCATAGCAGTGCCTGTTAAATAAAGAAACAAACATACTGAGCTGGCAGAGAAAATGTATAACCTCTTGGCAAAAGGTTAAAAAGGAACCTTTTGTCCCAAATTCTGCTGATACGCCCTGAGCCCCCTCCCTTACTTCCTTGGAAACACATCGGTTTATCTGTTTGAAGCTGATGGGAGGGAGAGCAATCTGACATTAACCTCAAATGTATGGTGGTGTAATGTACCAGAAAAGTACTGCTCACTATAACATCACAGACAAACAGAGGTGGTTGTATGTTAATGTTTAACTGGAGCAGATTTTAAGCTCCAAAATAATTTTTTTTGTTTTTGCTGTTTTTAGGGTTGTTAGTCGATAATCTTTTTTAAATTGCGATTAAATCGCATAATTTTTCATAGTTAATCGTGATTAAACGGAGATTTTGAAAGTACTATAAATTATATATATATAATTTGCACGCGCACGCACGCACACACACACTTTCCTGTCAAAAAGCACTTATTTCCTTCTCAGGAACAAAAACAAAACATGTAACAATAATGCTTTATTAACTTTTTCCAATCAGTATATTGCCTTCCACAGTATAAAGATAGAAATGCACTAAAATATCACCAATGTACGTGTTTTATATGATGTTGGATAAAATTTGTGGTAAATTTAAATTATCTATATACATTGCTAAAGACAAAAGGAAATATTTTAAAGGATGTCCCGTTCACTGATTACAATACAATGGTAGTTGATAAGTGAAATAATAAAAAAAAAAAAGGACCAAAAAGTTCCATAAAAGTAGTCTATGCAACTTGTGAATCATATTCCAAGTCTTCTGAAAGTGTCCGATAGGTTGCGGTAAGGAACATGCAAAGAAAAAAACAAAAAGTAAGTTATTTTACAGGACAGCCATGGTGGAAGATTCCACAGTAAAATATCTTTGATTTCAGGTTTATTTCACCAAAATGTATTGTATGCCTGGATTGTATTGTAACCCAGATGAAGGCTCTTTAGCACAACATGTCGGTGGAAGTTTTGTTAAATGTTGCTGAGCAGCCCAATTATTTTTAATTAAGCTTTTAACTATACACCATACCTCACTTGAGTGCCCTTGATTTGTTCTTTTCATATTGTAAGCCTTTCAAAAGACTTGGAATATAGTGCTTGAGTCATAGGGACTACATTTCTAATAACCTTGTGGTGCTTTATGTTTTTTGGAGCTTATCTCTCATTATATTGAAAGTGCTGTATAAACAATGTTAAAAAAATAATCAGAAATAATAATTACATACAGGTTTGGAACGACATGATTAAATGATGGGATTAACATTATTTACCAGAAATAAATGAGGCCCGAATGAGGGTAGGGTGGTTGCTAACCATAAAAACACATAAGAACAGTATTGATCAGAGATGGCTGTTGAAGCTCACTTCATTTGAATGGTGGGTTTGCCTTAGTTGATTCTGGTTTCTGAGAAAAACTGGAGGGTCACACCCTCCCTAACCAAACCACGCCCTCCCAGAAACACCTGCAGGGAATGACAAAAAGGATCTAGCAAACCTGAAACTCTGAACTCTGCTTTAATTATTCAAATTATTTATTATTTTAAACCATACTGAAAAATTGTGGGGGCTGTAGTCAAATTTCTAAGTTTCAAATGCACTCAATAGATGGAATAAAAAAATAAAATAAGAAAAAAAAAAAAAAAGGCTGAAAAAAGGAAATCAGGAAATCTTTATTTACAGGAAATCAAGTTGGTGTACAACAATTATAAACCATTCTCTTAATTACCCTTTTTTTCATTTTGACATGATCGGTTTAGAAATAAACCCACAGTGTTTGTTTAATGTACTACAGTAAATCCTTTTATCAAATCAGTGTCAGACAAGACTCAAAATGTATGTCTGCAGTCACAGAAACGGCAGAAATATTGTTTGAACAGGCACTGAGAGGCATCTCAAATTTGAGACGTTTGGTCAGAGAGAAATAAAGAAAGCAAAAGGAAGAGAATATCTGCTCTGTATCAAGTTACATCAGTATTGCAACAGCTCCAGTCATTTAGATATGCAACCTGAACCCTGACTACTTCCTGCAGCACGTGTGGCCTATCCATCCATATAAATTTGCTAGTGGATAAAAATGTAACTTCTGACCCCAGACTTGTCCACCAGCCTCCTTTGTTATATCACAATGTGAGGAGGTGTATTTTAGAGTATCTTTGTGTATTTAAAAGCTATGTAAATTGCTGGATACTGAATACCACGCACATCAAAGATGAGGAAACACATTCAAAAGATGAAAATGCTCCACATTTTCAGCTGCCTTGGTGCCATTGCGAATGGCTTTATTGATAAAAAAAAACAACAAGGGTATAACATGAAACTACTGAATTACAGTCAACTAAGTATAAAAAGAAGAATATTGAGATATATACAAATAAGTCGTCTATGAGTCTCGTGAGAGCAACTAAATTACACAACCCACAATGCTTCATGAGAGTGGGCGGTCCCTGCTAAGCTCTTTGGCCATAACTTCCACTTCCTTGGCAAAAGACACTTCTCTGATCTGCAGACCTCTCTACAGTATTATGGGTAGTTAAGTTCTTCACCAGAAATTTGGCTATTAACATTTTTTTTTAATTAAATGAAAATCTCAGTGAGAGTGACAGAGAGAGAGAGAAAGACATGGTTATACAAGTGCTAGTCGAAGCTTTTCAGCCATCTTTGTTTACATTCCATTGCTTGTAGGGCTGTCTGGCTCAGCGTCTAGAACCTTAAACCCCAATCTGACATCAGCTCACAAGCAACAGCAGCAAGGCCTTGAAATCATCTAGGCAGCTATAAACTACTTCCCTTAACAGCGATTCCTATCTAGGATTGGAATGAGTCATCTGTGCAATTAAAGCGATTTGATTTTCAGGACACCTAAGGGAAATGTCTGTCTGAAGCAAAATATGGACACATGATGTCATGTCAACAGAAATAAGACAAAGTGCTTTCGTGTAGACTGACAGTACATCTACCTATTCAACTTTGACCCTTTAAAGACTTTATTTCCCAGACAAATGTGATGAAACAGCTGAGTGATAACAGGTCAGTGTCAAAAACAAATCATTGAATTAAGCAAATAAGGCACTGATGTGTGTTTACATCAGAAGCTACAAGAACTTAATTTGTTTAAACAAAGAGTGGAACATGGAGAAACATCCAACTGGTCAAACTATAAAAACAAAGTGATAAAAAAATAATTTGTAAGAGTGTGCAGCAATTCAACAACAGATCCAACTATAAAACTGATATGAAAATAATGTACAATTCTATGTTATTAGCAAGATCATACAGAAATTTATTAACTTCTCAAACTATAAAAGTGATGATACTATATAGCAAATTGTCGGGGGGGGGTTGACTAGTTATTTCAAATAGTCAACCTCCCACTTACACTTTCGAGAACGTTTAAGGTTACTTGGTGCTATTTTAGAGCATTTTTGTCTTTATACTGCAGAAGGCTTTGTTTGGAAAATGTTCATATAGCATTGTAATTTTTCAATATAAAAAGGAAATAACTGCATTTTTTTATGAAAAGAAGTTTATACAGAGCAAAATTTCAGCACTTTCAAAATCTTGTTCTGTGAAAAATGATGCGATTAATTGTGATTAAACTATTTTATCGAGTGCATAGCAATTCAGAAAGTGCATGAAAAGGGTGATCTTTGAATCTTGTTGGATAGGTTGAGGAAACAGTGGATCAGACCAGCTACTAATACACATATGAAGGGATAAATTAGTGTCTAAACTCTACTTCAGCACAGTCATGCCCCTCAATCTGCAGTGCACAAATCAATGTTTAATGTTAAAACCACTAAATGGAGACTGACTGTAGAAGGTGTGTTGAATTTTTAAAGAGCTCTTTCCTTTACTGTCCATCTGGGCTCCATTTGCCCTGCTGTTCATGTTTACAGACACATCAAAGTATACTTCTGCTTTTCTCCACCTCAGGAAATTTGCGTTAGAGGAAGGAGTGTGTATTTTTAGTGCTGCAAAAGAAATATTTTTTCCCCTTCATACAGTATATGATATTACCATATCCTTTTCATATAGAATGACTTGTATCCAGTTAGTTATATGACAACATTAACTGAAAGTAAACAAAATTAACCAGATGCAAGAATATTACAAATAATATAAAAGCAAAACACAATGGACTCAAAATGCTTAAATTTGTTTTTTAAACAGCAAAGAAAAAACACAAATGTTCAAGTTACATTTTCTAAACATAAAATGAATAAACAATTCCTCTGCTAAGTAATACAGTTCATTAGTCTTACAGTAGGCTGTAAGACTAACAACAAAATCTGCGATCACATGTGCGTCGAACGTGGCTCAGAAAATAATCTCTAAATTTGATATAATCAAAACAAATTCTATGTAGTTTAAAAAGAAAAAGTTCATGGACATGTTATTTGTGATCAACATGAAGAATTTTGGTTAAAACTAAAATGAATGTATGACTTCAATAGTTCATTTTAAATGGTCCTGCGGTGTGACAAATTAATTTCCAAAGTATAAATATTTCATGTATTCTCCCACTTAATATAGTGCATAAAGGTTTAATGCATTATAATTATACAATTATTATCGTATAATTCCAGTTTAAACCTTGTGCCTCAATAAAAAAAAATTAAAAAAAAAAGTTACTCAGAGGTCCTTAGAGGACATAAAATTCTGTCCATGTCAGAAACTGCCATAACATTTTATATATTAATATTATTTTGTACTTTCAATGGAGGTAATATTGTTTTTTTTTTTTAGCCAATATCAGTCATGATCATAACTACCAAATATTCATTCATTTTCAAGATTTTAACCCTTTAAAAATGGTAGTTTGTATACATAATGCCACTGTTGTTTTTTATGAAAAAACAAACATGAATTATTTTCCATATAATATATGCTAAATAATTTTTTGGGATTATCACAGTCTGGGATATATCAATGATTAGCAACAACATTGCACAAAATATTATAATGCATCAAAATCAGTGTCCGATAACACACACACACACACACACACACACACACACACACACACACACACACACACACACACACACACTTAGAGGAATAAATTTCCATGTAAAAAAAAAAACTGCCATAAAAAAATATTATATATTAATATTGTTTTCCACTTTCACGGAGTTCGAATTTTTTTAGCCAATATCAGTCATGATCATAACTACCAATTATTCATTTTCAGGATTTTAACCCTTTAAATGCCAGTTTGTTTACATAATGCCACTGTTGTCACAAAAAAAACACACTCTGACATCCATACCAACACACCCACACAATATTAACTGCATCATTCATTCAAATGGCCTGCAGTGCTCTATAATACAGCAAACAAAAAAAAAAATAGGAAAAAAAGCATGCATTTGCTCCATAGGCCGAACATGAGAAAAATGCCATCATCTGGTGGAAAATATAAAAAATGTAATATAATACATGATTTTGTGCTTTAATGGGACTAGAATAAAATATTGCAGTTTAACTGGGTTTTAACGGGGACATTTTTGTCCTGAAGGTCCTGAGTGTAACTATTTTGTGTACACAGTTTACACATTATAGATGTATTTTAGAAACTGAGGTTGAAATCTCAAAATTCCCCCAAAAATACACACCTTTGACAAAATTTATGCCATTGGCATTAACTCAGACAAAATCATAGAAAAATAAAAATGAAAGACAGAAATGTCCCGTTGGTTGCACAAGGGTTAACTGAAAAATATTGGCTAAGTTATGAAAAGGCTACAAAACAAGTTTTTTGATGTCACAATAGGCAGTGTTTTCAGGAAGAGGAAGTTACATCAAAGCACCCAGAGAGCGGGTACGCTTATACACATACATATATCTACCTTTATGAAACAGACTTATCTTTTGGAGATCTTGTTTTCAAGCAGACGGCTTGAAACCCTCAGCACCAGCACATCAACATACACGGAGAGTTAAATTTGCATGGGGACAAAAATCTGCAGCAACACACTCATTCTTAATTTACCTAAAAATTCTGTTGTCAGGGACTGACAGCAACATTCACTTTCACTGAGTGGAATAAAAAGATGCAATTAAAGTGAAGGTGGGGGCAAATCAAATCATGCCCAATTAATTAAAACCACAACCTTGGCACATCCGCATGGTGTTAATGATTACATGTCATTTTTGATACCAGTGATTAAATCTGTTTCTTTGTTGAAACTATATGGCAGGAACAGATAATTATACCAGAGACATTTGGCAGAGCGCCTTTTGTGAGATTAATTAATATCTGCATCAAACAAAACAAGAAAAAATCAGAGATTTTAATTTTGGCCACCTCCCAGTTGTTTCGGGTGTGAAGCAGCTGTCAGTCTTTTGACACTTGAGGTGTAATACCTGGGAAAGGGAAGATTTTTAGTTTGAAGCAATGAAAGGAGTTTTATTAGTGGAAATGGGCCAGAGTTCAGTTTGGAAAGCTTCCAGCTGCGGCGGCTGATAAAGACTTTGGCGGGTGTTTTTTGTGGGTTTTTTTTTGCTAAGGTTCAGATTATCGCTTTCCCTCAGGCACATTCCTCATTGCCTCAACCCACCTGCTCAAAATAAACCCACTGGCTTTAACCCAAGTACGGTAGCGCTCGCTCTCCCACAAACATAACAGATAGAGAAAAGATTTGTGGGAAGTTATTGGTGGGTGTGCTTTTGTGTTCTACTTTTCTGGAGGGGGTTGGGGGGGAAGTATACATTATACAACAATTTAAGTGCCACCCAATGATTGTGTAACATCACCTCAACGTACAGAGTGTACTGCACAGTTCGATTATGTAACTGCCCACAATATTCACATATTCTGGCAACTGCTTGATATGAAGATCCTGCTTCAAACTGAACGCCCCGATAGCATTTCCGTTCCCCACCAACCAACAGTCGTAAACACTTGTGAATGCTTCAATCAGCACATCACATGCCCAACATACACAAATTACATGACTGTTCAAGCATGGTACAAAATGTCCAAATCAAACATGATCCTTGAAAGTGCACGGAGTGAAGAAATCAGTACTTTTGGGGGGAAAAAAAGATGTTTTTTTGAGAAAAAAGAAATATTGTGATCAGTTTAGATATCACACAGAAAAACTTTGTTTTCAAATGTACATCTTGCCATTGCAGTCTCTCGGCACGATCATGATTTCAAGCTCTATTCCAATTCCTATAGTGCTTGACTCATGCGCAGAAAGTGTAATCGAGCTTGAAATCATGATGTCAAAGAGATTTATATGAGATCATGAGACTGCTGATGTCAAGATTTATAGTGAAAAAAAGTTGTTCCGTTCTCACTCAAAACTGATTATATCGCTTCAGAAGACATGGTTTTAAACACTGGATAGATATGGATTATCCTTATACTGCCTTAAATGTGCTTTTTGAAGTTTGAAAGTTTGGTCACCATTCACTTGCAAAAAAACAAACTGTGAACTATTGGGTGAACTATTCCTTTTATCTCATTTAATGAGATTAATTGACAAAACAACCTTAATCCATTTAGGCATCAGGCAAAGTCAAAATAAGATCTTAATCAGAGATGAACCACTTCTATTAAAATGAGAGAACTTAGAATGGTCAACGGATGTAGAAAAAGAAGTCCCACCTTACTGGTAAGAGACAAATCACCTTTTAGATACAGACATCGTATGTCAGTCAACTTGAGTACATGCATGCTAATCCAGCCAGTTAAATTGATTTTTTTTAGCATGATCTGAGCTAAAGAAGCACAATTTGTGATATAATCATTGTTGGATTTAACTGTTGATTTTAAATTTAAGTTCTTTGATTGTAATCTTGACCAACCGTTTTTCTCCATTCAAGTAGATAAGAGCTATACGTTTATGCAGCTTGTTTACATTCCAGTCTGCCCAGGAGCATTCCAAAGATGGCCAATGAGTGGTCTGACTTGCCTTGGAAGGGACTTTGTCTAAATGCAACAGTGGTAAGTTTAGCATAATTAAACACCTAAAAAGACTTGAAACTCTCTATTCGAAATTCATGAAGACAAATCCACATTTATCCTGTGTGGGATTGTTGTATTTCAATCACATCATAACAAGCTACAGCCTGGACTTATTATGGGCTAAACCACAGCTCATCTACTGCTTTCCCATGAATATGGCTCAGTTTTTACGTCAAAGCCTGCAAAGTCATACGGAGGTGAGAAGCAACTTGTATATGTAACCCCCACCCCAAACATTTTTTCTAAAAAAACTAGACTCGGCATCAAATTATAATTTTTTTTTATATCCTTCCTTGTGACAAAATCACAACAAATCGTTATGCATTTACTGTGTAATAAACTGCTCTATTAAGAGGTATTTGGACCAATGAGATTTAATTGTGAACTTCATTTCCCAGTTATAGACACCAAGTAACTGACAAAATGTCTTGCAGTTAAGCCCAAAGTATACTTAAGTTGCATGCATTCTCAATCACTCCACGCACAGTGTGCGTGATGTAAATTTCGTCATCAGCAAAAAGTCTGTGTGAAATGTCCACTGATGTCCTAGATTTACTCGTCAGCGCATGCACCAGCCGCTGACTGTAGTAAAAGAGTATCACAAAGCAGTTGTAGTGCACATGCGTCGAACGCATTCGTATTTGCTAGCGGCCAAAAGAGTATACTTTGAAAATGTTCCAAACTTTCAACAACATCTCTATTGTTGCTAATGAGATTTAAATCAAACACGGTATTACAAATATACTTTTTAGCACTCAAGGAGTGGGCACAAAACTGGCTTACTGGTGCAGTTTTTATTAAACATATTGGCCAAACAAAAGCACTTTAAAAATCATTGTGATATTCACAGTATTTGTTCATTTTACATGATCAGCAAAATACTATAAAATATATAAAAAAATATCTGGTATACTGCCCAACCTTATTGCCTTTCAACGTTTTTAATAGTCGTGGCTGGTTGGGAAACAATGGGAACATGGATGAGATATAACTTTGTGCTCGTGTCACACCTGGTTGGGAGGAATACAGAATGCGCCTGTATACAGCTAACGTCTGGTGTTCTGCCTTCATAACCCAATTCATTTTAATCCTCTTTAACACAGCACAAAACATTGCACCTTAGTGAGGGGTCCTGGACAGATAAGTTCATTTTATTTCCTCTAGTCTACATCCTGCACTCTGTCATTGCTTGCAAATATTTATTTGTAAAAACAATGTTTTGGTCTAACGAACATCTTCAGGAATAATGCCTGATGAAGGTCATTAGACCTCAACAATTTTAAAGGAAGTCATTACACAGAAACTTTGCCATTTCAAATAAATACGTGCAAGCAATAAATGTGAGGCCACAAATTCTATTCTATTTAAATAATTTATTCAAAGCACCTGCTTACAACCATGCAGGTGTGATTTCTTCATTTGCATTTCCTATAATTTAACATCACTTTGGCAAATAGGACAAAGGATGATTAGAATTACAAAGAATTCTCACCTGTCTGAACTGCTCTTCATAGGTCAAGTCTGCATGGTCCTGCCCATGGAGAGGTCCGTGGGACGAATGAGCAGGGTGAGTTGACACCCACGGTTCAGTTTCAGAACTGGGCCGAGCTTTTAGCAACTGGGAGTGAGGGTTTAAACGGCGGTGGGGTAATAAGAGGATGCCTCTGCCCGGGGTGACAGCCTCACGACCTGACGGAAATCCTTCATCACCCAGATCATCATCATAGTCCTCCTCCATCTCCCCCTCAAAATCATCTTCATCCCATTTCTGCTTTCTGTCCAGAAACACAAATTTTGGTGTAAAATCTTAAATTTAAGGAGTTCTATAGGCTTTAAAAAAAAACTTCTACAGTGAGTAACATATATTGCACATACAATGTAGACATAAAAAAAGAACAAGTTAAAAAGAAAATATTCACGTAATCAAATCATTTCAAAGTTCAGTTATAAACAGAATCTGCATCCATACTACCAAACTAGATTTGGACATTTTCTGAAGAACATTTGTGTAGGGTATGCATGCACAAATCTTGCTGCAACAATGGTAGGGATTTGGGGGTGGTTACCAGTGCATTGCTATGTGGATAATAAGGTGTTCTGAGTGGTTGCTAGGGCATTGCTAGGTGGTTTCATACTAGCCCAAGTCACATGAGCCAACCCTAGGGATGGGCGATACCACTTATTTTTTTTCGATCAGATGCCAAGTACTTTTAGGCCAATATCAAAGATATCGATACGAATACCTCTACTGAATTGATTTTTTTGGATATAATTAATTATTATAATTTTTTTGTATATACATTTATGGGCCTAAACATTAAATTATTAGGCTGCTTTGTTTACCCTTTAAAACGAGTTAGTATAAGCCACATATAAAACCTTAAAATTAACCATAGATGATATTATATGGTTACTATTTCTAAAATCATGTTACCATATGGATACTACAGTAATGCTGTAATAAAACTATGGTTAATTGTATCAAAACCTTGGTTCAAACATCTAGGTTTGTCATTACTTCACAAACAGCATCTGGAGATATGCTATTACATCAGGAAAGCAATGCTCTCTCTTTGAACGAGCACTATGACTGAAAGGGTGAGTGCTGTCTGACTGCTAGTGTATTTTACATTCCTGCACATCAAGATGAGTGAAAGAAAAAATTGTTCCAGTGCCATACAACAATTCACTAATATAATAATTTTTTTCCACTGACAGAACGATTTATTCGATTTATTCATAGAAACTCATCCTGTTGAGTACTGAGGTTTCTTACTGCCAGAGTAATGCAAGAATGCACGTTAAGCATGTTTAACCAGACAGCCCGTTGGAAATGAGGATTACTTGTGTAAAGTATGTTTCTGGCCTTAGTGTGAAAACTTTAACACTTATGGTCAAAGTATACTTCGGTCAGATGTGAACACTAGGCATCTACGTACAAGACAAGCAACACAAATTTCATCATCAGCAGAGTGCTCGAGCATCAAACGTCCACTGCCCATTTTTTCGAACAACGCTTACTCCTGGAATTGTGCCTGGATTATTTGCACTAATTAGTGGGTCAAAAAGGGGGCAACACTCACACTTGAGCCATTGCTTTCACAAAGAATAGCTAGAAGATGACATAATTGCCACTAAACCACAGAAGACAAAAGGTATAAACAACAACAGTGGATGTGCATGTCAAAAGAGCGTGTGTGAGGAGATACCTGTATTTCTACATCAAGTCTGAATGAACAAAGACATTTTTATTGGTCTAAACTCTTTGGAAAAACTCACTTTTTCCACATTTTGTTATGTTACAGCCTTATTCCAAAATTTATGAAATTCATTATTTTCCTCAAAACTCTACAAACAATACCCCATAATGACAACGTGAAAGAAGTTTGTTAATTAAATATATCACATACGTTTTCACAGCCTTTGCTCAATACATCGTGAAGCACCTTTGGCACCAATTACAGCTTCAAGTCTTTTTGTGTATGATGCTACAAGCTTGGCACACCTATTTTTGGGCAGTTTCTCCCATTCTTCTTTGCAGGACTTCTCAATCTCCATCAGGTTGGATGGGGAGCGTCAGTGCACAGCCATTTTCAGATCTCTCCAGAGATGTTCAATTGGGTTCAAGTCTGGGCTCTGGCTGGGCCACTCAAGGACATTCACAGAGTTGTCCCGTAGCCACGCTTTTGTTATCTTGGCTGTGTGCTTAGGGTCATTGTCCTGTTGGAAGATGAACCTTCGCCCCAGTCAGAGGTCCAGAGCGCTCTGGAGCAGGTTTTCATCAAGGATGTCTCTGTACATTGCTGCATTCATCTTTCCCTCGATCCTGACTATTCTTCCAGTCCCTGCCGCTGAAAAACATCCCCACAGCATGATGCTGCCACCACCATGCTTCACTCTAGGGACGGTATTGGCCAGATGATGAGCGGTGCCTGGTTTCCTCCAGACATGACACTTGCCATTCAGGCCAAAGAGTTGATTGAAAGATGGTTGTTCTTCTGGAAGGTTATCCTCTCTCCACAGAGAAAAGCTGGTGCTCTGTCAGAGTGACCATCGGGTTCTTGGTCACTAAGGGACTAAGGCCCTTCTCCCCCGATTGCTCAGTTTGGCCGGGCAGCCAGCTCTAGGAAGAGTCCTGGTGGTTCCAAACTTCTTCAGTTTACGGATGATGGAGGCCACTGTGCTCATTGGGACCTTCAATGCTCCAGAAATGTTTCTGTACCCTTCCCCAGATCTGTGCCTCAATACAATCCTGTCTCACTCCCATGACGAACTGTGAATGATGTAATCGAGTCGGTGTCTCTTCACCCTTAAACTACTTATCTATTTGTACATATTGGAATATTTTGCAATACACCGAAAATATATTGTTTCTATACTTCTAATCAAAAACCTAATATCAATAGTTTTATATATTCCCATAGTTTTTTTTATTCAATGTCATCAATGTAATCCCATGAAGCACTGCGAATGTAGTACATGCCCTCATGAAAGACGGACAGTAAAAAGTCTTGTACCATGTTTTTTTTGTTTGATTTTCAAATAATTTTTTGCCTCAAAACATAGTTTGTGATGTTGCGATTTATCTCGGAACTGGTTGGTTTGGTTCATGGCTTACAACTCTTAATGTCTATGGGAAAAATGTATGGGACCCAGATGGCTGAATAAGTGGGCAGGCAATGTTGCGCTCTATAGTGATGGTCGCCATAGCAAGCACGTTAAATAAAAGTAATGAAAACTCTTCTTTAATACACATGCCTATTCAACAATCACTAACCTTATATCAGGACAACACAGTGTCATTTTAAAAATGCAAAGACCAGCTCAAAAAAACAGACAATATATTATTTGCATTAATTTGAATGTGACGCCCCACTTACATTTGATCTTCCTCTTCAGACCCCATCATATTATTGTATTGCTCCTCTCCGTCCTCTTCCTCCTCCTCTTCATCATTTTCCTCTCCTACACTGCTGCGTTCAGACATGGGGCTGCCGGCCCTCTGAAGTCCAGCAGCCACTGCCCGCATGGCTGCCAACGTCGCCATCTGAGCCTGCTCTGTGTCGGAGGTGGGGTACACCTTAAGCTCCTCCCCTGTGGTGATGGGGTTGTGCGACAGCCCCGCCTGCTCCATCAGCAGTTTGGCTCTGTGCTGTCTGTGCAGGTTCTCCATCACCGCCTGCAGCTTCATTGCCTGGGAAACAGGTAGTGATAGGATACTGCTCCCTTCGCTTAGCCCCACCACAGAAAACAGACTGGACCACTTTCAATAGATTTGATCCAGAGGGGCGGTGCTTATCACAACTCCGGATAATGGTCAAACCCTTTGGAAGTTTTAGTCTTCTACTGTACAGTTACCACCAGACAACAGTTGAGGGGAAGATGACCCCGACACACAGAGGGCCTACCTGAGAGAGAGAGACAGACAAATTCAAATCATAATAATCTGCACCCACCTATAATCCTAGAGAATATTAGAAGATAGCTGAAAACACATGTTGACCACATCACATTTGTAGTGTAAATCTACTCTTTGCCATTCTGCTTCAGTTTGAGCAAAAGCTGGCCTGTTTGACTGCCACTGCTCTCCGGACTTTGTTTTTAAAGTTTAAAGTTTCTGATATGACTATATGCCCTTTTATTGGGACAACTGCTCAAGCATAATAAACTTAGATTTGCTTATGGATTGTGGACTGTTCGGGTTTGCTGTTGGACTGAACTGTTCTTCAGTCTGTGCAAACCCTCTACTAAACTACTTTGGATCCCTCACCGCCCTATTGCACTGCGCAGAGTCTGGTGATTGATTAAACATTCCCTCACCCATCGGAGGATGTTTGGGGAGATCAGTTAAGAGCATTGGAAGGTTGCTTGAATCAGGGATCAGTGGAACACCTCGGCTGTGCCGGAGTGTGTGGATTAAAGTTATCCAAATTTCCCGGTAATGATGGATAATTTTTGGTGGCTTGCTCTGGCCTTTTGTATTTATTTACGCTATTTGCAGCTGGATAGACTCTGCTCTGCTACGAACTCAGGCTTGGACTTTTTTTTTTTCAACATGGTTGTTCATTCCTGGATTTACACCATCTGAATTCCTCATATAGTCTCTCTGCTGGAATCTACAATCAGTGTGCTGCCTTGGGAATTATACGCAGACCATGTTATGTTCACAGACATCTTATGTTTGCGTCATCGCTTGCATAAGCAGGTGTTGGTTGTCCCCTACGGCAGTTCCAACATACTGGCAATGGGGTCTTCTATTTGCCGTCCCCCCACCCGGGTTAAGCACAAATGAAATCCTGATAATCTCAGTTCGCTGAAGCATTATATTCCTAGCTCTAGCATGGACTACTGTCAAGATGGCCCTAGTAGGGGGCCTGGGTATCTTAGCGAGTATTGACGCTAACTACCACCCCTGGAGTCGTGAGTTTGAATCCAGGGCATGCTGAGTGACTCCAGACAGGTCTCCCAAGCAACCAAATTGGCCCGGTTGCTAGGAAGGTTAGAGTCACATGGAGTAATCTCCTCGTGGTCGTGATTAGTGGTTCTTGCTCTCAGTGGGGCAGTGCTGTGAGTCTCCGCGGTGTCCTGCACAGTGAGCTACGTGATAAGATGCACCGTCTCAGGAGCGGAGGCACCTGACACTTGTCCTCTGCTACCTTGATTGAGGGGAGTAACCGTGCCACCACAAGGACCTACTAAGTAGTGGGAATTGGGCATTCCAAATTGGGGAGAAAGAAAAAAAAAAAAAAAAAAAAAGAGATGGCCCTTGTAAATGCAAGATCATTATCGAACAACTCTTTTGTTCGAAATGACTGTCACAAATAAAAAGTCCAAAGAGTGACGGAGTCTTGGCTCAGTCCTGGTGACTTCAGCTCTTTTGGTGAACTTTCTCCCCTGGACTGTGCTTTCTTAATCTCTCCAAGGACCTCTGGACACAGAGGTGGTGTTGCTACGGTTTTTAAAAATAATTTTAGATGCAAATTGTTGCCAACAGACTTGCACTAATGAATTGGTCTTTTTGCATTATTTTGAACATTGTCTAGCATATATTTTGTGTGTTATTGTAGTTTGCCTTGCTGAATAATTACAAATTAACATTGTTTATGACAGTTACTGTGCAGACAAGATCAAGTTAGCTAAAATTACAAAACAATCCTTATGCCACTATATTTCACATGCTTTGCAGTCATACAAGCTTATCTGTCCAATAAAAAATTCGTTCGGTTTTGATTCCCAAAACCGAACGAAGGCCCCTCCAGGAATCAAATGCCCTGCCGATGTTCACTCTAGTTTTTGCTCAGCCATGATCACGTTCCCGCTTAGCTAGACGGGATTCAGTAGATACATTTTTTTTTGCTTACTCAGAGTTTGTGTAGGAGTCGGTGTTGTGCTGGGAGCTGGACGTTTGCTGGATTCCATCTCCAAGATAACGTTAACTAGTGTTGCAGACTGTCTGTTTATGCAGAAGAGAAGATTTTACTGAGGCAAGGCTTGCGGGAGCATGTATAAATGTCACATCCTAAGGCAAAAGAGACCCACTCCACTAAAATCAGTCTACAGACTTTAATAGGCAACCTAGGAAGTCCAGGAAGGGCTAATTTTTTAAGTTACATTACAAGCAGTTCACACATTGGCAAAAAAGGTAAATATTACTTGAAAATTGTTACATGTTGCACCTTTAAAAGGTGTTTTTGTTACGGTGAGCTCTGATGTGACCACAATTATTAACAGCTCACTAACAAACGGGGTTAATGGTAGTTTTAACATGCAATCATACAGCCTCTACTCATAAAGTCACATCTTGATTATACTGTATATTCCAACTACAGGCCAATCTCCCAAGTTGCCATTAATTTCAAAGCTTTGAGAAGTTTCTTTATTTTCAGGTATGTGCATATTTGAATTCTTTTAACATTTATGACAAGAACCAATCTTGTACACGCACAGCATTTGACACTACTGATCAAAAACTACTTTTAAATAGATTGGAGTGTATGGTTGGTATTCAGGGTTTGGCCTTGCAGTGGTTTGTCCTGAAAAGAAGGATCTCGTCCCCCGGCACATGGCCGCGGCTGCTCCATTGGCGTGGACGGTAGTGGCGAGAACTCTACTACGGCGTATCCCTCCTCCTTCCCGGATTTCGGCACCAGTGTAAAGGGATCAATGGAAAGGAGGCGGCGAGAACCGGCTTTTCAACATAAATAATATTTTAATTAATAAACTAAACCAAAAAGACAAACACACACGACGGACATGTCTGTAAACGATCTTTCTCTCCCACACGATCCTCTGCAGTCGACCTTTATCCCTCACAGAGGCTTGATTAGCCTAATACGGGACCGGGTGTGTAGGATCACAACCGGCCCCGCCCTCCGCCCTGCCACACTATAAATTCTCTTACGGCATCTCAAACTCGCATGACTTTCCTCTGCGGTACACAAAAAATATATTTTCATAGATGTACGATGTGTTTACAGTATATGTGTACAATGAAAGCCAACAGGGTCCAATAACTTCCCAGCTCAAAAAAAGGACATAAAGGCAGCATAAAGATATTCCATACGACTCGAGTGTTTTAATCTATGTCTTCTGAAGCGATATTATTGGCTTAGGGTGAGAAACAAGCCAAAATATTAGGGATGTCATAAAATATCGATATATTGATCGGCATGTTATTTGATCTATATATTTTTGAGGCATCGATATTTTAAAATGAGTCGACATTTCAATTAGAAGCTCAATTTGCGTGCTTTCCAATTCACTCAGTTGGCCTCTGTTTAACAGTCTGGCGTAATAGCATTGGGAGACCACAAGAGAACACATCACTGACCGGACGAGCTGAAGCAGCGCAGGAAATGGTAGTCCAAAGTTATGAAGGTTTTTGTACTTCAAGAATGTTATTGAGTTGCATGTTAGTGAAACTGGTGAAACTGCGCAAACTGAACAATTAGAAATGGTGACGTTTATCATGCAATTTCTCTGTATGTACAGCAGCCTTTAATAGGTCTTTCATTCAAGCTGTCAAATCACAAAACAACATACTTGTAAATGAAAATAAGCTCAAAGATACATGTTCACAATAGATCATACAGTAATGGCTAGAGTAAACAATCTTTGTACCTTTGATAATGTTTTTGGTTGGATTTAATGTACAAATATGCTAGTTGTGCTCCATGGCACTTCAGAATGTTGACACCGAGCGTTGGCAGTGTGTGCGTACCTTTGTAAAAAATAAATAATTGTTTATTTATTTGTTGTTTATTTAATAATTTTTTTTAGAACGTGCCTTATATATATATATATATATATATAATCATCTGTCAAATCTTCATATTATCAATGCGTGAAAACGTTATCGATCCCAAGCCTACAAAATATTACTTTTTTTTCACTTTAAACCTTGACATCCACAGTCTCCTTGCACAAGCTTGGCGCATGAACAGACGTCAAGCTTTATAGTGAAAGAGTAGTTAATTTTTTTGTCTATTCTCACCCAAATACCGATTGTATCGCTTCAGAAGACATGGATAAAACTACTTCAGTCTTATGGAGTACCTCTATGCTGTACATGTGCTTTTTTTTGGAGCTTGTAAGTTCTGGACCATGTTGACTTGCAATATATGTTAAACATCTTGCATCTATGAAAATATCTTTGTGTGTGTGTTCGGCAGAAGAAAGTAATTAGAGTTTGGGCAAACAAAGTGGAAGATAAAGGGAGCGCTAAGGGTCTAATTCCACATTGATAACGTGTTTCACGCAGACCAATTTCCACATTCACCATCGGGGGCCTAAAGCACACTCATTCACATCATAATATATTAAATGAAATTACCCCAAACATGTTAGGAATACTGGTTAGCTAGTGCTTCCTAAAACCTGATCCTCCATGGTAAAGCTGTGTTGATAGTAATGATTACTGACTACTGATTTCTCTCTTAGCATGTGACAGATAAAAGTGCTAAAACAGACAAAGAGAATTGAGTTATGTGGAAAGGCTGACACTTTAAAATCTCTAATACATGTTACGCATGACTGCTTAGACTAACAAAGCCTCTACATACAGTACATTGCCAAGGTATGGAAATGTGTTCCTTTGCTCCTGAAACTGAGATGTTCTGGTCTGGTGACATTCCTTACTACAACATTTAGATCTCAGGGTTATAAAAATATGAGATATGCAAGCAGGGGTGGACTGGGAAGAGAAATCAGCCTGGGATTTTACAGAGAAACTGGCCCAAAAGTTGTTGAGCAGATTCATCGCTGCCCCCTTCTGCATTTTGGTTCCATTTTGTGGCCGTTCTGCATAACGCGGCAGATCATTTCATCTTATTGCAGCCCATTCGGCCCGCTTCGCAGCCGGCCTGGTTCTCCCTATGGCCAGTCCACCCCTGATCGGCCCCAAAGTGCATCGACCCACAGGGAAAATGCCCAGTATGGCAGATTACCAATCCAGCCCTGCATGTAAATTCGAACTTCTGTGAAAATGTTATGCGTTTTAATTCCATTTAGGGCTGGGCGATATGGCCAAAAATGTTAACACAATATTATTTAATATTGTTCGATATCTATATTCATCATAATAAACAGTCACATTTACACATTTATTAAAAAATGTCCAAGTTGGCCGAAGAAAAAATATATTTCTAAACAGTCAAAATCGTCACTATAAAACTGCACTGGGGGCCCAGAGACAGCCAAAGCAGTGAGGTCTGAGGGATCATTTACCAAAATATAAAAATATTTTTTAGTTATTCAATCGAGTGCATTTGAAAATGAATGTTAAAAGATCATCTGTTTGTTTTGAAGCGTAATGACAGCAGTCTGGTATTTGTTTGAATATTTTAACATAAAAATTATTTTTTTATATATTTCTTTAGCTTCAGATACCCAAGTATGGGGGCATAGAAGTGTGTCACCCTTGTGATTGTGGAATGATGGAGTATGGGGGTTCAGGGGTATTGCCTAAGAGAACATTTTGAAAACATAAAAGTCTGAATGGAACATTTTGAAATATTCATTAAAGTGAGAAAGACCAGGCTAACAACTAGTAATTTTCTTGTCTTTCCTTGTCATCCATTCCAGAGATGATGACATTGGATTCATTTTCACAAAATTAGAACAGAAATTGATTTGTTTATTATTAAAGGCTAGTAGCATGCCGATTAATAAAGCTAAATTTAGAAGGAAAACACGTTATGATCTAAGGGCGCTTTTGGACCACGTTAAATTATGCGGCGCCTCATGTCTATACACATGCAGCGAAAAGAGGCAACGTTTGCAGAGTAGGACCGGACATAAATGAAGCATGTTAGGTGCTATAGAAAAATATTCAAGACTACAGTGCAGATCAGGTGGATTGCAGGATGGATTGTAGGATTGATAGTTGTGCGGAGCAAGCGCTTTCCTAGTGTTGTGAGAGTCTTGGAGTGAATTTCTTCCACGCCAGTGGAAACGCAGCCTGAGAAAGCTGAACTTATTGCATTATTATTAACACGCACTAAATATAGAAAATTAATCAAAAGCTCAACATGGATATTGTGGATTTTTTTTATCATGATAAAGATTTATCGGCCAGCCCTAATTCCACTCAGACCTTTCTACTACACAAAATGTGACCAATGTAGGTTTAATATTAGTATGTCAACATTTAAATTATCACAGGGACTGAACACCTGTTAATTGCACAAATCAAACTGGTTATGACAGATCTGCGGTTTACACTGTAATAAATATTGTTTCCAACGAAAAGCACACAACGGTCTATGTGTTTTCTAAATGTCAATAGCGGCATCTTTAAGGGGAATTTCAGGTTTTTAACATTTGATGTGTTACAGATCATTAAAGCTTTCAAGGAGACAAGCTCAAATAAGAAACTAGAACATTCCCTGTATCTACATTATTTCAAAATGAGAAAACAAACACACTGACTGCCGCATTCACAAAAACTACACTGAGAGCAACAGGTGACAGACCGATTATAAGAAACAGGCACTCCAAAAATTATATTCTAAACCAAAAAGACAAACACACACATGACGGACATGTCCGTAAACGATTTTTCTCTCCCACACGATCCTCTGCAGTCGACCTTTATCCCTCACAGAGACTTGATTAGCCTAATACGGGACCGGGTGTGTAGGATCACAACCGGCCCCGCCCTCCGCCCTGCCACACTATAAATTCTCTTACGGCATCTCAAACTCGCATGACTTTCCTCTGCTACACAAAAAATATATTTTCATAGATGTACGATGTGTTTACAGTATATGTGTACAATGAAAGCCAACAGGGTCCAATAACTTCCCAGCTCAAAAAAAGGACATAAAGGCAGCATAAAGATATTCCATACGACTCGAGTGTTGTAATCTATGTCTTCTGAAGCGATATTATCGGTTTTGGGTGAGAAACAAGCCAAAATATTAGGGATGTCATAAAATATCGATATATTGATCGGCATGTTATTTGATCTATATATTTTTGAGGCATCGATATTTTAAAATGAGTTGACATTTCAATTAGAAGCTCAATTTGCGTGCTTTCCAATTCACTCAGTTGGCCTCCGTTTGACAGTCTGGCGTAATAGCATTGGGAGACCACAAGAGAACACATCACTGACCGGACGAGCTGAAGCAGTGCAGGAAATGGTAGTCCAAAGTTATGAAGGTTTTTGTACTTCAAGAATGTTATTGAGTTGCATGTTAGTGAAACTGGTGAAACTGCGCAAACTGAACAATTAGAAATGGTGACGTTTATCATGCAATTTCTCTGTATGTACAGCAGCCTTTAATAGGTCTTTCATTCAAGCTGTCAAATCACAAAACAACATACTTGTAAATGAAAATAAGCTCAAAGATACATGTTCACAATAGATCATACAGTAATGGCTAGAGTAAACAATCTTTGTACCTTTGATAATGGTTTTTGGTTGGATTTAATGTACAAATATGCTAGTTGTGCTCCATGGCACTTCAGAATGTTGACACCGAGCGTTGGCAGTGTGCGCGTACCTTTGTAAAAAATAAATAATTGTTTATTTATTTATTGTTTATTTAATAATTTTTTTAGAACGTGCCATGTCATCTGCCAGATGCGTCCAGTGCGACCCCGAATGATTTACCCTGCAGCTCACCTTTACCAAAGTTATGCTGAGAAATATGTCTGAAAAGACGAAGACTATTGTGCAATGAGCAGCCCTATATATATATATATATATATATATATATATATATATATATATATATATATATATATATATATATAATCATCTGTCAAATCTTCATATTATCAATGCGTGAAAACGTTATCGATCCCAAGCCTACAAAATATTACTTTTTTTTCCACTTTAAACCTTGACATCCACAGTCTCCTTGCACAAGCTTGGCGCATGAACAGACGTCAAGCTTTATAGCGAAAGAGTAGTTAATTTTTTTTGTCTATTCTCACCCAAATACCGATTGTATTGCTTCAGAAGACATGGATAAAACTACTTCAGTCTTATGGAGTACCTCTATGCTGTACATGTGCTTTTTTTTGGAGCTTGTAAGTTCTGGACCATGTTGACTTGCAATATATGTTAAACATCTTGCATCTATGAAAATATCTTTGTGTGTGTGTGTGTTCGGCAGAAGAAAGTAATTAGAGTTTGGGCAAACAAAGTGGAACATAAAGGGAGCGCATAGGGTCTAATTCCACATTGATAATGTGTTTCACGCAGACCAATTTCCACATTCACCATCGGGGGCCTAAAGCACACTCATTCACATCATAATATATTAAATTAAATTACCCAAAACATGTTAGGAATATCGGTTAGCTAGTGCTTCCTAAAACCTGATCCTCCATGGTAAAGCTGTGTTGATAGTAATGATTACTGACTACTGATTTCTCTCTTAGCATGTGACAGATAAAAGTGCTAAAACAGACAAAGAGAATTGAGTTATGTGGAAAGGCTGACACTTTAAAATCTCTAATACATGTTACGCATGACTGCTTAGACTAACAAAGCCTCTACTTACAGTACATTGCCAAGGTCTGAGTGGAATTAGGGCTGGGCGATAAATCTTTTTATCGTGATAAAAAAAATCCACATTATCCATGTTGAACTTTTGATTAATTTTCTATATTTAGTGCGTGTCAATAATAATGCAATAAGTTCAGCTTTCTCAGGCTGCGTTTCCACTGGCGTGGAAGAAATTCACTCCAAGACTCTCACAACACTAGGAAAGAGCTTGCTCCTCACAACTATCAATCCTACAATCCATCCTGCAAACCACCTGATCTGCACTGTAGTCTTGAATATTTTTCTATAGCACCTAACATGCTTCATTTATGCCCGGTCCTACTCTGCAAACGTTGCCTCTTTTCGCTGCATGTGTATAGACATGAGGCGCCGCATAATTTAACGTGGTCCAAAAGCGCCCTTAGATCATAACGTGTTTTCCTTCTAAATTTAGCTTTATTAATCGGCATGCTACTAGCCTTTAATAATAAACAAATCAATTTCTGTTCTAATTTTGTGAAAATGAATCCAATGACATCATCTCTGGAATGGATGACAAGGAAAGACAAGAAAATTACTAGTTGTTAGCCTGGTCTTTCTCACTTTAAAGAATATTTCAAAATGTTCTCTTAGGCAATACACCTGAACCCCCATACTCCATCATTCCACAATCACAAGGGTGACACACTTCTATGCCCCATACTTGGGTATCTGAAGCTAAAGAAATATATAAAAAAATAATTTTTATGTTAAAATATTCAAACAAATACCAGACTGCTGTCATTACGCTTCAAAACAAACAGATGCTCTTTTAACATTCATTTTCAAATGCACTCGATTGAATAACTAAAAAATATTTTTATATTTTGGTAAATGATCCCTCAGACCTCACTGCTTTGGCTGTCTCTGGGCCCCCAGTGCAGTTTTATAGTGACTATTTTGACTGTTTAGAAATATATTTTTTCTTCGGCCAACTTGGAATTTATATTTTTTTTCTATAAATGTGTAAATGTGACTGTTTATCATGATGAATATAGATATCGAACAATATGAAAGAATATTGTGTTAACATTTTTGGCCACATCGCCCAGCCCTAAATGGAATTAAAACACATAACATTTTCACAGAAGTTTGAATTTACATGCAGGGCTGGATTGGTAATCTGCCATACTGGGCATTTTCCCTGTGGGCCGATGCACTTTGGGGCCGATCAGGGGTGGACTGGCCATCGGGAGAACCAGGCAGAATGGGCTGCAATAAGCGGGCCGAATGGGCTGCAATAAGATGAAATGATCTGCTGCGTTATGCAGAACGGCCACAAAATGGAACCGCAAAATGCAGAAGGGGGCAGCGACGAATCTGTTCAACAACTTTTGGGCCAGCTTCTCTGTAAAATCCCAGGCTGATTTCTCTTCCCAGTCCACCCCTGCTTGCATATCTCATATTTTTATAACCCTGAGATCTAAATGTTGTAGTAAGGAATGTCACCAGACCAGAACATCTCAGTTTCAGGAGCAAAGGAACACATTTCCTACACAAAATGTGACCAATGTAGGTTTAATATAAGTATGTCAACATTTACATTTTTATCACAGGGACTGAACACCTGTTAATTGCACAAATCAAACTGGTTATGACAGATCTGCGGTTTACACTGTAATAAATATTGTTTCCAACGAAAAGCACACAACGGTCTATGTGTTTTCTAAATGTCAATAGCGGCATCTTTAAGGGGAATTTCAGGTTTTTAACATTTGATGTGTTACAGATCATTAAAGCTTTCAAGGAGACAAGCTCAAATAAGAAACTAGAACATTCCCTGTATCTACATTATTTCAAAATGAGAAAACAAACACACTGACTGCCGCATTCACAACAACTACACTGAGAGCAACAGGTGACAGACCGATTATAAGAAACAGGCACTCCAAAAATTATATTCTTAAATATTCTGATGATACTGCAATATTTTATTAAACAAACATGATAGTACTTCTATTTATTATTTGGATTTATATTAGCTGCTAGACTGCCCCGGAAGGTGCGTGCCTCGCTTTGTGTACAGCAAGTTTTTTCACCACAGTGAAAATGTTTTCGAAAGTCTAAACGACAACAAACATGTATTGAGGCGGAATATTTCGTTAGATAAAAACATGTTGTGAATTTTGGAAATTATTACATCTATATATATATATATATATATATATATCAAATTTGTATCAGTAATTAGCTACAATAGCAAGTTCTGTGGTTGTCGATGAACTAATAAATTTTCACATTCATTAGAATTAAAATTTTATGTCCTGGTGTTTATTATTAATATAACGGATTCATTTATTCATGGATTTTGATTCCAGTGAAAAAACTTGCTGTACACAAAGCGAGGCACGCACCTTCCGGGGCAGTCTAGCAGCTAATATATAATATATATAGGCCTATGTATTTGTATAGTCTAGCACTATTATATATTACAAAAAAGATCGTATTATGTAGGACTATCTGCGTTCGCTTGGCGCTCCATTTGATCCATATTATTCCATTTTATTCAATACAGTTTTAGGGTGATGATGCCATAAAATATGACGACAGACATTAGACGCTTCATTCCAAAACCTCAATAGCAGTTTCGAATGTAAATATGACATGACATTTTGGTACAGTCTAGTATGAACGGTCAGAATGACCGCTATGGCCATTCTAGTAGTTATAGAATTCCGGTAGTTCTCGTGTTAAATGCAAGTACAAGTTTATTGCTTGATTAGTGTCCTTTGGAAGATCAAAGCGTGTCTCAGCCATGACAGTATTACAAATGTCATAGACAGTAATGTCTTTGTATTGAAGGCCAAGTTTAAAATATCTCTCTATAAATTCATGCGCATCCATGCTCTCAGTATCTTTGAGTAAATGAATGATGGCAATGACGCAATCGGAAAAGAGCCACACACACACACACACACACACACACACACACACACACACACACACACACACAAACTGTAACGCGTGCGCACGCGAAAGTCTCTTAGATTTTTTTTTTGCACAGGTCACTTCGGGGGCTCCGTAATATAAACTCAAGTGGAAAAGGTCTAATTAAAGTGTGAATTTATTGGAACTCATGTTTGGTAGTGGAAAAACACTCTACATAAAATTAAAGTGAGAGATGTGGGCTTGAATTACAAGCAGTGTTTTGACATCTCTTGAAACAGCATTTGTATCATTTCAAGGAAGGAGAGCCAATCACATAACCTTGTTAAAATCTCTTCTAGTGTTCCCATGACAATGACATGTCAAAAGGATTGTGGGGGCAAATCTGAGGGGGAAAAGCGTAGGCCTCACCATACTTCACACTTACTTCCTCACAACGGTAAGAGCAAAGCAGTGCATGCATGATTTCATGCGTTTAGCCCTGACCTCCTGTATTCGAGGATATTGCGCCATTAAGAAGAGTTCCCCTTATACATGATGCACTTGAACAGAAATGAAGAGGACAGGGCAAATCATCTACTCAACACAAACATATTTAACTTGTAAAATAAAAAAAGGGAACATTTTGTAAATAGTCCAAATTATTCATGTAAACAATAAATATCCATCTATCTATCCATCCATCTATCTACACAGGCATATACAAAAGTTTAGGCACCCCTGAAAATTTCCAAGATTTTCGTTTATAAATAATTGGGTGTTTGGATCAGCAATTTCATTTTGATCTATCAAATAAATGAAGGACACCGTAATATTTCAGTAGTGAAATGAGGTTCATTGGATTAACAGAAAATGTGCAATATGCATCAAAACGAAATTAGACCGGTGCATAAATTTGGGCACCATGTCATTTTGTTGATTTGAATACCTGTAACTAACTAGCACCGATTAATTGGAACACACAATTGGTTTGGTGAGCTCATTAAGCCTTGAACTTCATAGACAGGTGCATCCAATCATGAGAAAAAGGTATTTAAGCTGGCCAATTGCAAGTTCTTGTTCTCTTTCACTCTCCTCTGAAGAGTGGCAACATGGGGACCTCAAAACAACTCAAATGACCTGAAAACAAAGATTGTTCAATATTATGGTTTAGGGGGAAGTCTACAAAAAGCTAAAATCGTAGAGATTTAAGCTGTCAGTGTCCACTGTGAGGAACATAGTGAGGAAATGGAATACCACAGGCACAGTTCTTGTTAAGGCCAGAAGTGGCAGACCAAGTAAAATATCGGAGAGGCAAAGGGGAAGGATGGTGAGAACTGTCAAAAACAGCCCACAGACCACCTCCAAAGACCTACAACATCATCTTGCTGCAGATGGTGTCACTGTGCATCGTTCAACAATTCAGCGCACTTTGCACAAGGAGAAGCTGTACGGGAGAGCGATGCGGAAGAAGCCTTTTCTGCACACACGCCACAAACAGAGTCGCTTGAGGTAGGCAAACACATTTGGACAAGCCAGCTTCATTTTGGAAGAAGGTGCAGTGGACTGATGAAACGAAGATGGAGTTATTTGGTCATAACAAGGGGCGTTATGCATGGCGGCAAAAGAACACAGCGTTCCAAGACAAACACTTGCTACCCACAGTCAAATTTGGTGGAGGTTCCATCATGCTGTGGGGCTGTGTGGCCAGTGCCGGTACTTGGAATCTTGTTTGGAAGAGGGTCGCAAGGATTCCACTCAATATCAGCAGATACTTGAGAATAATATAGAGGAATCAGTCACAAAGTTGAAGTTACGCCGGGGCTGGATATTTCAACAAGACAACGACCCAAAATTTATGCAGAGGAACAAGTACAATGTTCTGGAATGGCCATCCCATTCCCCAGACCTGAATATCATTGAAAATCTGTGGGGTGATTTGAAGTGGGCTGTCCATGCTCGGCAACCATCAAACCTAACTGAACTGGAGATGTTTTGCAAGGAGGAATGGTCCAAAATACCTTCATCCAGAATCCAGACACTCATTACAGGCTATAGGAAGCATCTAGAGCAGGGGTGCCCAATACATCGATCGCGATCTACCAGTCGATCGCAAAAGCAGTGCTGGTAGATCGCACAAAATGTAAATGTGCTTTCGTTCAATATTAATACAAATATAAGGTCTTTCCTTCATTTAGTTTGTCTGATTTGCAATTGATGAGTACATTTTGACCAGGCGAGATTTTTGTTTATTCAGTTGCCATGACAACTAGGTTCGCACCTTCCAAGGGCTTCTGAGAACGGAGCGCGAAATTGCGAAGCTAGCAGTGTTTGAGACAGGCTACCAGCAGCTACTGCCCGGATTATACAGAATTGTCTGATTCATTCAGTGCAAATCATCAGAATAAGGTAAATGCCCTGGCTATTGTAATCTATTGTGCTATAGGTGTGTTGGGTTTAGTGTTAAAACTGAATGATATCAACACTGAACATTATTAATTATTGTTTAATTCATTAGAAGATGAAGTTCATGTAGGGATACATGCAGTAGTCCCAACAAGCATTTTTTTTAACGAAACTTGTTTTTTTTAGTTGGTAGATCTTGAGTTGGTCATTTAAAAGTAGATCATCACGCAAAAAATGTGGACACCCCTGATCTAGAAGCTGTTAAGGAGGAGGCTCAACTAAATGTTGATGTGATATTTCTGTAGGGGTGCCCAAATTTATGCACCTGTCTAATTTCATTTTGATGCCCAGATTATTGCCATAATTATTGCCCAGTCCTACTTCTAGGTAACCCCTTCTAGGCTCAATTTGAAAATATTATTTTTACATTAATGCATTCTACATTTTGCTAGACCTCAAGAATGAAAGTAAACAAATATATATATATTTTTTTTAAACAAGTAAACTCGTTGAAGTTAGAAGTTTACATACACATTAGCCAAATACATTTAAACTCAGTTTTTAACAATTTCTGACATTTAATCATAGAAAACTTTCCCCATCTTAGGTAGGGATGCACCGATACCACTTTGATTCAGTTATCGGAAATCTCAGTATTGGCCGATACCGATCCTAATCAGATACCAGTGTTGTTTTTTTTTGCATAATCAGTTAGATTATCTTTAATGACCCCAAGCATACCACCAAAGTTGTGGCAAAATGGCTTAAGGACAACAAAGTCAAGGTGTTTGTGTGGCCATCACAAAGCCCTGACCTCAATCCGATAGAAAATTTGTAGGATGAACTGAAAAAGGATGTGCAAGCAAGGGAGCCTACAAACCTGAGCAGTTACACCAGTTCTGTCTGGAGGAATGGGACAAAATTCCAGCAATTATTGTGAGAAGCTTGTAGAAGGCTACCCAAAACACTTGACCCAAGTTAAACAATTAAAAGACAATGCTACCAAATACTAACAAAGTGTACGTAAACTTCTGACACACTGGGAATGTGATGAAAGAAATAAAAGCTGAAATAAATAATTCCTCTCTACTATTATTCTGACATTTCACATACTTAAAATAAAGTAGTGATCCTAACTGACCAATACAGGGAATGTTTTCTACGATTAAATGTCAGGAATTGTGAAAAACCGAGTTTAAATGTATTTGGCTAAGGTGCATGTAATGACTTCAACTGTAATAGCACCTTTGGCAGCAATTTCAGCCTAAAGTCTTTTTGGGTATTATGCAACAAGCTTTGCACACCTGGATTTGGTGATTTTCTGCCATTCTTCTCTGCAGATCCTCTCAAGCTCTGTCAGGTTGAATGGGGACCATCGGTGGACAGACATTTTCAGGTCTCTCCAATCTGATTGATTGGGTTAAAGTCTAGGCTCTGGCTGGGCCACTCAAGGACATTCACAGAGTTATCATTAAGCCACTCTTGCGTTGTCTTGGCTGTGTGCTTAGGGTCATTGTCCTGTTGGAAGGTAAACCTTTAGCCCTATCGGAGCGCTTTGGACCAGGTTTTCATTAAGGATATCTCTGTATTTTGCTGCGTTCAGCTTTCCTTCAACCTGACCAGTGTCCCAGTCCCTGCCGCTGAACCCCCCTCCCCCAACATGATGCTACCACCACCACGCTTCAACATTGGGATAGTATTGCGCAGGTGTTGAGTGGTGTCTGGTTCCCTCCAGTCATGATTCTTGAAATTAAGGTCAGAGTCCTTCCAAGCTCGTTTCATGTGTCTTGCACTGTGGAGAGGCTTCCATCTGTCCACTCTGCCATAAAGCCTAGATTGATGGAGTGTTGCAGTGATGGTTGTCCTTCTGCAAGTTGCCAGTAACCATCAGGTTCTTGCTCACCTCTCTTACAAAGGTCCTTCTCCACAGATTGCTCAGTTTGGATGGGCGGCCAGCTCTTGTTGCAAACTTCTTCCATTTAAAAATGATGGAGGCCACTGTGGTCTTGGGAACCTTCAATGCAGCCGAAAATTTTTGTAGCCTTTCCCAGATGTGAGCCTCGACACAATTCTGTCTCTGAGCTTTGCAGGCAGTTTCTTTGACCTCATGGCTTGGTTTTTGATCCGATATGCATTTACAGCTTTGAAACTTTATATAGACAGGTGTGTGCCTTTCAAAGCATGTCAAATCAATTGAATTTGCCACAGGTGGACTGTGTAGAAACATCTCAAAAGATGATTCAGAGAAATGGGATGCAATTGAGCAAAATTTGTCAAAAGCAAAGGTTCTAAATACTTCTGATATTTCAGTTTTTCCTTTTAATTCATTTGCAGTTATCAAACATCTGGTTTTTGCTTTGTCATTATGGGGTATGGGGTGTAGATTGATGTGAAAAAATTATAATTTAAAGCATTTTAGCATAAGGCTGCAACATAAAATGTGAAACGAAGGGTCTGAATGCTTTCAATATTCATTTCTGAATTTAAATGAACTTAAATAAAATAGTTTTTATACTTATAATAAATTACTACCTGCAAATAGTTTACTATTGCACCATAACGTTTTATTAATTATGTAATTTGCAATGCTTCACAGGATTCATTCACTCATAATAGTAGTATACAGTCTTGCTCCTTTGTTAACCTTTGTCCTTTTCCAATTTTTTAATATATTTTTGCTTCAAATCAAAAATTGTAATGTGATACATCTCAGAACAGGTTGGTGTGGTTCATAAAATACTTGTTTGACATGATAGGTAGCAAAGTGTTGGTGCCTCTTGTTAAAAAAAAAAAAAAAAAAAACTCCTTCCTCCAAGGACAGGATGTAAGGTCACATACCTTAAATTTACATCTTGAAAGCCAGCAAAAGGATGCAAGTAAACCGCTTGGCCTATTTCCCACTATAGTTAACACAAACAGCAGAAAATATTGCACAACACAGCAGGCGGAATTCTTTAAGACACGCCTGTTGTTAAGACACGAAAAACACATTCATTTTGATGGTATAAAGAAACAAGGCTGAATTTGGCACTGCAAGCATTACCTTAACAGAAAACAACACTAACGCTATTGAATCCAGGGATTGACTGTCATTCAGGGTCACTACAATTTGGGTAACCTAAAGCAAATCTCACAAAATGGCAGAACATGTAAAGGAAGGAAAACTCTGAATAAATGTGTTTCCAAAGTTTTTACTTTATTCAGACAATTTCCTTTAGAAGTTTACCATAGTCTTCATGCTTAAATTGGTTATACTTTACAAACCAGTCTGTCATAACCAAAGTCAAGATTTACGGCACACTTATTACAATTAAAAAAAATCCCACAGCGAGTTTGTTTAACAATGTTATGATGGACAAAATATTTTAACTGGTTGCATAAAATATTTGTAAAAGCCAAATATTTTGAATTGGCAAATTTTTTTGGGGAATTTTATAATTTTCCACAGCACACCTGACAATCTTCCACGGCACAGTGGTTGGGAAACACTGGGTTAATCTATTCAACCAACTGCAGCCTCCTTATCCCTCTTATGGCATTGTTATATGGGCAAATTTCTCTTTACATTCTTGCTATTCAGATAAAAAAAATAACAAACTGCTTAGTTGAAATTAAGAGTGTAATCTTTAAAGTTACCATTTATGTCCTGTTTTTAAATCAAATTAATTTGTTTCTCTTCTATTTCTCCAGGGTTCGCCCTTACAGAGGAGAAACATGCTGAAGTGCTCCTTAAATTGAGCTATTAAACTGCTGAGATTATTGCTGCTGAGACTTTGATTCCACATCAGCATTTTTCTTGCTGGATCTTTGATTAATTAAATAAATGTTATTGTTCACAGATCAAATTTTTTTAACACAGTTTTACAAAAACATGATGAAATAATGTTGCCATATGGCAATTCTGTACCATAATGGAATTCCATGGGAATTTATACAGATGTTGCATTATCATATGTTTGCAGTTCTTTGGTTAAAAATTTTGTTTAAGCCTTTCCAGAGATATTATAGTACTTTGGCATACGTGAAAAAAATTATGATCCATGTTCTTTGGAAAGGGTAAGAAAATGAACATTAACTCTAATAGTGAGAATGAGCTCCTACGAGTGCATAAATGTATGTGTGATTTAGTGTAATGCATGTAAAAGTGAATAAATGTATGAAAATTTATTAATTTAATACAAACTGACAACTTCTAAAAAACTACAACTTTTTAAACTAATGTTTTCATTGTTCAGTCTAAATTCAGAAAATGTTAAATATTGTTTTATAATTTAAACTATCTTTCATGAAATGTTGTGCTCGAAAAGTTTGCTTGCGCTATCCTCCAAAATAAATGCCATTTGAAATATTTTCATCGTTTGATGCAAAGACTTTTATTCATTTTTCAAATGTGGTAATAACACATTGGAAATAATAATTTCCAATAAGGTAATAACAACCTTTAATGTAATAACTGCCAATAAAGTAATATATTTTTTATTATTTTTGTATATACTCAACCAATAATGTAAGAGCCAGCCAATTACATTATGGGCAAAAAGTTTACGTTACTGGTTCAGAAATTATTACGTTTTGTAAGTTATTACATTATTTACTTTATTACATTAAGAATTGAAAATAAATGACTTTAACGGCAGTTATTAAATTATTGGCTTTTACAGGTGGCTTATGGCCAAATCACTATATGGCAACATTTCCCAAGTCTATTATATTATATTATCATTAATACTTTGCTAGTTCTGCATGAAAACACTGTCAAACGAAACCGCTCGTGTCCATAGCTGCATTATCTTTAATTGTCGTCAGTGTTCCAGAATCTTCATCTGAATGCTTTTATTGTTCTTTAACTCTTTCTGACCCCTGCCAATAATGGAACTCCGAGAGAAAGAAACAAACCAAATTGCGGACATTGCTAACAATTTTTGACTTTTACTACTCAAACAGGTTCAGTAGTATGTAATTTTCAGACCAAATGAGGTGCAAGTAAAAATTAGGGGAATTTAGAATGGTATAGCAACCAATTTTCCATCAGTATTATAATGATAATATTTTGCCTGCAAAAACCTGATGAAAATAAACAGGCTAAACAAGTTGATTGATAGATTAGCTTAGGACGATAGGTAAAGGGTATGTATTATAACCTTTAAAGAATGAGTCTTTTCAAGTTAATGACAGTCATATAAATGCATGACCCACAAAAGAGTGCATTTGATTGATGTGGTAATTCAACAATTAAGATTGCGTGTAACTATGAAAGCAAACTGCCAGCCTTATTATGGTTTGGGTAAGAGCCAAATTGTTTGTTAACCAAATGAGACAATGGTCAAAAGGGCTCCAGGCCACAAGATCTAAATATGCTGTTTCTGTTAGTAGAATTTCCAACTAGAATGCAACAAGTCTTTCATAGAAGAAATACTGAAGATCAGCTGGCAGGGATTCCCTTATGGCATGCTCCCAAATGGTGAAATCATCCCTTTTTTGCAGGGGCTTGAGGTGAATGGCAGCACGCCACAGAAACGCTTTAAAATGTGGTTTTTGGCAAAGGCACAGCTGAATGCGAGCCAAGCCACTCGACTGAGTCCACATAAACCTCCTAACACTCAGCATGCTATTCTGAATGCTATGAACTCCACCTTTTTATAGACATGTTTAAAAGGCTTTTCAGCTGGTCTGCACTTCGGCAAGCATGGATGCGAAATTAGAACTACTTGATAAGTTTACAAATAAACCATAAAATGGCACTACGAAAGACAAGCAAGCATTTGGTTTCTAAAAAAAAACATTGAAAAAATGAAAAAAAAAAAAATAAATAAAAAAGAAATGATAAAAAAAGAAAAACCACAGATTTCTCTAGGTGTTTCATCGAGGCATTTCACCGGTGTTACTAATTCACTTAAAAACTGAATGTTATGAATTATACGTGACGACATCCAAAACAAAAGCCACCTTCAGTCTGACTCATTATGTTGCCTTGAGAAAACCAACATACTGATATTCTATTTAAACTTATTATTATTATTATTCAGAGACTAAAATTTCAGACAAACTTTTCATAGATTTTAAGCTACATGCACCAAACTCTGCACAGACTGTCAGACTAATGGGGCTTTTCCACTGCACGGTACTGCTCAACTCAACTCCGCTCACTTTTTTGGGGTTTTCCACTATGGATTGTACCTGGTACCTTTTTTTGGTACCACCTCGATCGAGGTTCAAAGCGAGCCAAGCCGGTAGTAAATGTGAGGTAAAAATCCTGCAGATCACTGATTGGTCAGGGAGAATAGTCACTACCAGAATCACTGGATTTCCGACATCAACCCGCTAGTTTTAAAGTCAGCAACAGCGATAGCAGTATCATTTGTTCACGAGACTTTCGAATTGTGAAAAAAGAAATGGCTGTGCGCAAAACCACACCGTGGTCAATAAACGAGGTGCAGACGGTCCACCCGTTAGGGATGAGCGAAACGAAAAAGTCTCTCAGGACATGTACGGCTACCACCGGCCCTACCTACAGTGTAGGGAAAAGTAAAAAAAACTTAAGTGACTACAGAACCATCAAGGAAAAGTGGTTCGACCAAATGGACACCATCTAAACCGGCAAGCAATGGGAGGAAGAGTGCCCTGGACTGATCCACGACAGAGGATTGTATGTTTGTTAGGTTAACTCTATACTCTGCTTGAAAGCTTCACTTTATCTAGTTGAACAGCTACTGGAAGCTTTCTTCTAAAACAACCAGGCCAATTTAACTGAAACACTTGTGTAAAATCACCATGCAACAACTGCTTTATGCAGCACAATAAGCTAGTAGCGAACAGCTAGCGGTCGTGTTATTGTTTTGGTCAGTTTGTGTCGTGTTTAAGATGATGTCACGGCAGTAGAGGCGGCACAACTATAACGATCAGCCTATAATCCCACCCATATTGAGGTGGCACTAAACTGTAATGGAAATGCAAGCTCAGAAAAGTAAAGTGAGTAGAGTTGAGGGGAGTCAAACTGTAACGTGCAGTGGAAAAGTGCCATAATCCCAAATAGTGTGCTATATCTTTTCTAACTGATCGGAAACTACGGTATTCCAGTATCGGACTTCCGAAAAGGCCTCATGTCATATTGACTTCCATTCAAAGTGTGAAAACTTTTTCCTGTAATATCTATGTAACGGTATTAACTGAAAGGAGGCGGCGAGAACCAGCTTGACAATATAAATAATATTTTAATGAAGAACTTAACCAACGTGTCGGACAGCTGCCCAAAAATGTCTCTCTCTGTCCCACTGCAGTCTCCAGTTGGCCTTTATCCCTCTCAGAGGCTTGATTAGCAAAACCTAGCATAGTGCTAAAAACATGCTAGCATGTGTGCAAACACATGCTAACAACGCCTAGCGAAGTGCTAAAAACATGCTAGCAGTATATCTGTCGGTTGGTCTATAAACTTTCAGGCTAGGCTGTCTCAAGCCAACATCAAAGATTGTTTTGACAAACTTTATCTAGTTGTTAATTCTAGACTTAACGATAGCACAAGAATAAAGATGCATAATTTTGTGGAGAAAACACAACGATTTTGGTATAAAAAAGGCACATCGAGTGGCGAGTCACCGCAATAGAAATATTTTTTTATATTTGCCGAAGAAAAAGGGGACGCAAGGCAGTGATTCAGCAATATCATTTACATGTTAAAGCTAAACTATGTAAATGTATAGAACCAAAATGTATTGTGGAGTACATAAAAAAATAATAAACCCTGTCTTACTCCGATTATGTTAAGCTTACAATAATTATTTATTGGTAGGTAGGGTTGTTGAAATTTATATTGGTTGTCATGCTTTAATAAATCGAACATTGCTCATGGTTTTACCGATCACGCTCTATTTATAAGTTTAGTTTTTTCCAGTTACTGAAACATTGTGAGGACACATGCCCGGCCCTGAATCAGGCTAATCAGCCGGAAGGGGGGATAAAGACGAGCCGGAGGTGCCAGTTTGGGAGAGAGCCACATGCAGCCGCTGTGAGTGTGTGTGTGTGTTTAAGTTAATTTATGCTATTAAAATTTACGTTGACTGTTCAGCTGGTTCCCAACCACCTTAACCAGTAACAAACAGGTTTACTATTAATTAAAGACTTCTGATTATTTTATAACATTACTGCAGTTGAGACTCCCTCAGTGTGCACGCTGCTGTTTTTTAATTTCTTTTCCAACAGTCACAGAAATTAAAACGTGTCAATTTTTATTTATCAGATCACTGTTTAAACAGAGTAGACCATTTAAAAATTGCATCTAAAAGCCACTAAACAAGGTTCCCCATAAATGTATGCTCAAATCAGTTTGTTTATAAATGTACAGATTTCATTACACAATAATGTATATTAATTTGATTAAAATGTAACCATCTCTCTATTATAACTTCCAAAGAATCGACGAAATAAACAGTTTAATGTTGTAATTGTTATATTGCATATTTCTACATTTTTATATTAAATAAGGTATATTTCATCACCATCAATACTGAATCCTAATTTTGTGTTTTTGATGACAGCCTTACATTGTATAGACCTACTATTGTAGTATTACGGTTCAATTGCATTATCAACTGAGACTGTAGATTGTAATGTTTTAAACTGAACCCATATCATGAGTTTTACCACTTAAATTGAGATGTGTAGAACAATACAAACATTCATGTGTTTGTGCTTTTATCTTCCCCAAAGCAAGTAACTTCTCAATTATAAATGTTTAAACGAATAACGTAATGTCAACATGAAAATAGCAAGTCATGAAAATCTCTGTGATTACGAAGAAAACTGTTCCTCTGTTGGTAACTTGCAGTTTTATGCTTCAACCAGTAATGGGCCAATAGCATTTAGTTGAAAAACTTGGTTTCATTTTTTTAATTAGTTTTGGGTCTAATATCACAGATATATCTAATATCTTATAGTGATATTATTATTGAATTGCAAATGCAGTTATCAACATTAATACAATATATTTTCTGTTGCATAGAAATGTACATTTGACTGTGAAGCATTCAGTTGTGAGGGAGATGTGAATTTACTGATATTAACAACAATCAAATCTGTAAACGGTAATCTATGAAAGGCTATGACATTAGGACTTTTTAACTGATATTTCTCTTTGACCATGATCTTAATTATTGAATTAACTTTTTCCATTAAAGTTCAATAGAACGGAACATATTTACAGAGGAAAAACACATAGCTTCATCTTTAATTCACAGGGGTCCAGAATTTAAAGCTCGTTACATTCGCCTTTATACTTGCCCTTATGAAAATGTACCACAGCTCTTGCATAGTATCTAGAGTTTAACTGTGGTATTAGTAAGAACATGGTTATCATAGGTGAAACCATGCTCCTTATTACCAGTTGTAATTATGGTTTCTAAAACAAAAACTATTGAAAAACAATATCTATGTAGAGACAATAAAAAACAACTGCCATGAAAGTGACATATATTCCCCTAATATATATTTAATATAATTATAATGACATGCAGTATACAGTCTCTCAAATATACACAATCTTTCTGCCAAAACGCCAAAGTTTCTACAGATAGTGTTACTAAATGCAGTGTAATAAGAATGGTGATGTGTGGATTGAAAAGAATGTAACTGCCATTGCGAATGACACATTGTTTTCCTATTTACCTTGTTACTGCCATTTTGAATGTCAGGGCGGTTTAATCTGGTTTCAACGAGCTTTGCAAGGAACCTTTAAGGTTTTCATTTCTCGCGCTGTTTACCATGGGACTGTGGGGTGCGATCGCAGAGTGCTGCGCGGGAGGCCAGCTTTGCTCTTGCGTATGCGCCCAGACAATGGGCTGCGAGGTAGGGCCAGGAAAGTCCCAGTCCTCCAAATGACCAGTCCATCACTGGCTCCAGGTGTGAATGGCTCAAAATGAATCCCTTGTTTCTATTCAAAATGTTAATCGTGGCAAAATAAAATTCGCATTTGATGTGCAAAGACTAATACTTTAAAGGCAGTGTGTGCCCACAAATTTAGCAACACAGGGCAATTACAGAAAATTCAGTTTCAAATAGGCATGCATAGTATGTATTGCACATACAAAAAGTTTACGAGAACTTATTCTTTCCTCATAGTTTGTCTAGCGTTTTCTTTTAAATGGTGCTTTCTGTTTCACTTATGTTAAGCGTTGCCCAACACAGAGGTACGCGCATATGGATAAATCTAAAAAAAGAGTTGTTCCCTCCTTGAGCTGCAACACAAGTCATGTGATCTCGCTAAACACTACATAGTAATGTACAAAGCTGAAACCTGTTTGGCCAGCTCAGAGGAGAGTTTTCCAACCTGAAAACCTGCAAATAAGTTCATGGCTGATACACTAGCTTCATTCTGATTGTAAAAGGTGTGACTGGGTGCAAAGCCTCATTCCTCTGTGTGCCTCGTCTTATCAGTACAAACCCCACACCCTCTGTCGCATACGAACAACTTCAAAACTAACCAAACATCATTTATGCTGGTCACCGGGAAACATTTCTTGTGCCTGCAGTGCACATAACAGTGTTTTATTTATTTTCTTATATATTCAATCTGTAGGATGCCATTTTTGCACCAAATGAAAAAGCAAAAATAACAAGCAAAATGAGTGTATTTACATGCATGTTCTTACACGATTATGCTTTATTAGCCGACAATGTGTATGGAAATGTAAACGCATAAAACAGCTTTCCTTCATCAGTGTATGGCAGTGCCCTTCAACTACTTTCTTGCGGGAGAAAAAGATAAAGTTTTCATCTTAGCTAGCACTTTCACTGCAAGTAGCATTTTACAAAAAAAAAAAAAAAACTAATAATGCGCATTTATTCATATTAAAATAGTCACAGGGTATACTGTATATTGAATTATATTTTATAAGATCTGGCTGAAGAACAAACATGACTTATACTCTTAACTAACAATTAATTTTTTATAAACTTTACTATGAAAACAAAACATAACATGATTTTAAAACTTTAGGGCTATTGTTTACGAATTATGGAAACTGAGGAGAAACTTTTAGATCTGCTTAAGCCCTCTGACAATATCAACCCACATATGAAAACAAATAAAGAAATGTCATGTTTACTTAAGAAAGAATTTAAATTTAATTGGAATAAAATAGATAAAATTCAATTTTCTATTTAAATTATCATCCTATTCAGGAAGGGGAAAAAACGGTCCTGCAAATATTGTAAATTTGCACACAATAGCAAGTGCAGGAGCCAGATTTTTTGTTTAGGTAACCATTGGAAAAAGAAGAACAAAATGAGTTGGTGCTGTTTGTGATTGAGAAGGCTGACTCACAGCTGTATAGAACCAAATATAATCATTGTTTTCAATAATGTGCAACCTGTACATATCGGTTAACATCTCAACATCTTGTTTTTGGGTTTCATTACCCTTTAAATGTATAGGCCTAGTTAATCCAAAACATTTTTAATTTAGCCATTATTAATATTTAACCTCATTTTGCTCCAAACCAATATTATTTTCTTTCTTACGTGTAACAAAAAAAGGAGATGTTGTTATAATGACAGCCTCAGTCACAATTTACTTTCATTGTACGGAATTAGATGCAATAAAAATGAATGGTGTCTTACATGCTTAACATCTACTTTTGTGTTCCATGGAAGAAAGTCATATGGGTTTGGAACAAAATGAGGGTGAGTGCATGATTTTTGGGTAAACTATCACTTTAAAATGTGAAAATACCCTCCAAATAATATTGCAGAGTTTGGATTGGCCCAAAAGTAACATGCAGTAATATGCCACCTACTACAAACACAAACAACTGACTGTAATCAGCACAGTTGTCTTTTGTTGCACTTTTGAACACATAAATAATGGCAAAGATCCAACACTCAAATCTCATTAATCTTTCCAATCATATCTGGCAGATTAATTATTCAAACTGACAAACGCAAGGGCTTCTTGTCCTTAGAACTGAAGGATGATACGTTACATTGTGCATTGAAAAAAGATTACTTAGTATTAACTTTTGATAACTTCCTTAGTTTGTGGATACATTTTGTTTTGCATCTAACGATCTACATACCAAGATTAAGATAGTGAATCAAATATCTTACCCAGCTGTTGTTGGATTGATAAAAAAAAACAACTCAGTGCAATGTTGCAGGTGTGTGATAATGCCATGTGTTGACTGCTCAACTGAGTTACAAACCAGGCACGTGCACACACAGACATCAAAGGGGGCTTGAGCACCTGCCCTTTTTCTTCCTTGAGAGAAAGTTCCCATTTTTTCTGGGGTGCTTTTTTTTTTTTTAACTTAAAAAAATAAATAAAATAAATAATATATGTATATACACACATACACACATTATATACATATAGTATCTCACAAAAGTGAGTACACCCCTCACATTTTTGTAAATATTTGATTATATCTTTTCATGTGACAACACTGAAGAAATTACACTTTGCTACAATGTAAAGTAGTGAGTGTACAGCTTGTATAACAGTGTAAATTTGATGTCCCCTCAAAATAATTCAACACACAGCCATTAATGTCTAAACCGCTGGCAACAAAAGTGAGTACGCCCCTAAGTGAAAATGTCCAAATTGGGCCCAATTAGCCATTTTCCCTCCCCGGTGTCACGTCAGTGTTACAAGGTCTCAGGTGTGAATGGGGAGCAGGTGTGTTAAATTTGGTGTCATCGCACTCACACTCCCTCATACTGGTCACTGGAAGTTCAACATGGCACCTCATGGCAAAGAACTCTCTGAGGATCTGAAAAAAAAGAAACGTTGCTCTACATAAAGATGGCCTAGACTATAAAAAGATTGCAAGACCCGGACACTGAAATGCAGTACGGTGGCCAAGACCATACAGCAGTTTAACACGACAGGTTCCACTCAGAACAGGCCTCGCCATGGTCGACCAAAGACGTTGAGTGCACATGCTCAAGTGTCATATCTAGAGTTTGTCTTTGGGAAATAGACGTACGAGTGCTGCCAGCATTGCTGCAGAGGTTGAAGGGGAGGGAGGTCAGCCTGTCAGTGCTCAGACCATACGCCGCACACTGCATCAAATTGGTCTGCATGGCTGTCGTCCCAGAAGGAAGCCTCTTCTAAAGATGATGCACAAGAAAGCCCACAAACAGTTTGCTGAAGACAAGCAGACTAAGGACGTGGATTACTGGAACCATGTCCTGTGGTCTGATGAGACCAAGATAAACTTATTTGGTTCAGATGGTGTCAAGCGTGTGTGGTGGAAACCAGGTGAGGAGTACAAAGACAAGTGTGTCTTGTCTACAGTCAAGCATGGTGGTGGGAGTGTCATGGTCTGTGGCTGCATGAGTGCTGCCGGCACTGGGGAGCTTAGGGTTGTGCCGATGGACGATATCATCGTCCATCGTGATGGCTGACCAACATCACGATGTAGAGCCACCATCGTGATGCCACGCCCCCTTTTGCGAGTCTTGCTAGTGTGACTCACTAATCCTAGTCTCTTCTATAGTTAACCTAAAAACTTTGCAGGGATTGCTCTGTAAATTAAATTGAGAATATAACTAATGCATATGCTATTTTAAATACTGTAGTATATGCCAGAGACGTGACGTGTTAGTCTGTGAAAATACCGTGTCAGGCAGGCTACACAAATATTGATCTTGACATTGTTAGCTTCTTGTCTTTTTTTTTACATGTCTTACACTGTACATTTAGATTAAAATATTTTATGTTGTAGGCTACAAGAAAATAGCCTTTATTAATTAATTATTAGTAGTTGTAGTATCTCAGAAAATCTTGCTCATTGTCACATAGCTCTTGCATACACTGAAGCGGCAGTTTAAGATAAACCCAGACCAGCGAACGTCAAATAACTTTTGTCTGGTTAATACTTTTAAAGAAGAATTTCCTTGGCCATAAATCCATAATGTCAAATCAAATGAAAGAAACAAGGTGAATATGAATAACACACATTTATTAAAACATAGAAGAACAACAAATAAAACAAGAAAACGGAACAACACTCAGACCGAAACTCGGCATTAACATTTCACTTATAATTAGCAGCACAATTAACTTCAGCACAGGCTACAAAATAAATTATGTTATTGAAATATTGTAAAGTGGTCATATGAACGTTTAAAAAATAATATGCAAAATCGAATAGCTCCGCAACGGATGGTGAAAAATGCGTAAAGATGTCTAATATCTTTCACCATAGACCATGTTTAAATTTCCATGTTTCTGGCCAGAAATACCAACATATTCACTTTATCTGGTTTTAATAAGCTGCGGATTGGAGTAACTACACTACCCGCTGTGCTGAAGACCCGCTCTGATGGAGTACTGGTAGCACATATGCACAGATATTTCCGGGCTAATCTTGCCATGAACGGAAACCTTTTGTCGTTCGTTTTCCACCAAGTCAGCGGGTCCTCTTCCCCATCAATGGCCATTTCTGCCTCGACCTTTTGCTCATCAGTGAGTAAAATAACGAAATTATAGTTTTTAAGTGGAAAATAGTATTTATGTAAAGAGATATATTAAAATAAACAGTGCACAACTCTTCTTAAGTGAAAGCTAAAAAAATAAATGCTTCACATGTCGTGCAACCTACTGATAAAGCGCCGACAAGTCATTAGTTGGGTTAGTAAAATAACAAAATTATAACTTTTCATATAATTTTTGAAAATTATATGAAATTATATAATCCCCCCCCCCCGCCCCGCCCCGCCCCACCGACGATATCATCGTGCATTGCGATGTTTTACTGTCAACATCGTCAACTGCCAATTTAGGGGACATCGCCCAACCCTAGGGGAGCTACAGTTCATTGAGGGAACCATGAATGCCAACATGTACTGTGATATACAGAAGCAGAGCATGATCCCTCCCTTCGGAGACTGGGCCGCAGGGCAGTATTCCAGCATGATAATGACCCCAAACACACCTCCAAGATGACTACTGCCTTGCTAAAGAAGCTGAGGGTGAAGGTGATGGACTGGCCAAGCATGTCTCCAGACCTAAACCCTATTGAGCAACTGTGGGGCATCCTCAAACGGAAGGTGGAGGAGCACAAGGTCTCTAACATCCACCAGCTAAGTGATGTCATCATGGAGGAGTGGAAGAGGACTCCAGTGGCAACCTGTGAAGCTCTGGTGGACTCCATGCCCAAGAGGGTTAAAGCAGTGCTGGAAAATAATGGTGGCCACACAAAATATTGACACTTTGGGCCCAATTTGGACATTTTCACTTAGGGGTGTACTCACTTTTGTTGCCAGAGGTTAGACATTAATGGCTGTGTGTTGAGTTATTTTAAGGGGACAGCAAATTTACATTGTTAAACAAGATGTACACTCACTACTTTACATTGTAGCAAAGTGTCATTTCTTCAGTGTTGTCACATGAAAAAAATATAATCAAATATTTACAAAAATTTACAGCAGGAAACCGAGGGAGTGTGTACTCCAGAGAAGGAGGTATTGCACCAAGTGAAGGAGTTAAAGTACCTCGGGTTCTTGTTCACGAGTGAGGGGACAATGGAGCGGGAGGTTGGCCGGAGAATCGGGGCAGCGGGGGCGGTATTGCACTCGCTCTATCGCACCGTTGTCATGAAAAGAGAAGCTGAGCCGGAAGGCAAAGCTCTCAATCTACCGGTCAATTTTTGTTCATACCCTCACCTATGGTCATGAAGGCTGGGTCATGACCAAAAGAACTAGGTCGCGAGTACAAGCGGCCGAAATGGGCTTCCTTAGAAGGGTGGCGGGCTTCTCCCTTAGAGATAGGGTGAGGAGCTCAGTCATCCGGGAGGAGCTCAGAGTACAGCCGCTGTTCCTTTGCATCGAAAGGAGTCAGTTTAGGCATCTTGTAAGGATGCCCCCTGACCGCCTCCCTAGGGAGGTGTTTCAGGCACGTCCAGCTGGGAAGAGGCCTCGGGGAAGACCCAGGATTAGGTGGAGAGATTACATCTCCACACTGGCCTGGGAATGCCTCGGGGACCCCCGGTCAGAGCTGGTTAATGTGGCTCGGGAAGTTTGGGGCCCCCTGCTGGAACGACTGCCCCCGCGACCAGACTTCGGATAAGCGGTTGAAGTTGGATGGATTTACCAAAATGTGAGGGGTGTACTCACTTTTGTGAGATACTGCGCACGCACACACACACACACACACACACACACACACACACACACACACACACACACACACACACACACACACACACACACACACACACACACACACACACACACACACACACACACACACACAGCATTACATTCTTGTGGCAGAAGAGTTAATCATTGAGAAGATGATACAAAAAGCGGCTTTAGAAAACAATGTATTGTTTACTACCATATTATTCAACATAAGCCAATCATTGGCATACAGTTCACAGCAATCCATTGAATTTGTCAATCAGTTCAAGATTTATTATGAGGGCTTGTTTAAGTCAATGTACACCTGCGTCAGACATGCTTGTGTAGCTTCTCAGGTGCGTTGTGCCATAAACATTTTAGGTCACTCTGTCAAGTTAAATATAGTTTAATACTTATAGTTTAAGAACACATCTTGAGAAAAAAAAAAAAATCTAAATATCAGATCGGGAGATGAGACTGTCGAGTTCCGATGCCCGCCCGCCTGCCCAAAAACGTCATCACAATCACCTAACTAATTAAAATGTGCTAATTTGCATACATTTGACAATGCAGGTGAATAGGATGAACTTTGAAATAATATAGTTATTTTGTTAAAGACCTTTTTTGTAATAATTTCAGTTAAGGTGCTGTATACTGTCAATCATTTTTTGCAGTGTTTTTCCTGTAATAAATTAACAAAACAAATTTTGTATTAACAAAATAGCAGCAACAGCCTTTTTCAGTTTATTGTGAAGATTTTTGTTGATTTTGAAGTGTTATGTATTCCAATAACACCAAAAGAATTAAAACGATTTATTGCCTTGTGCAAAATAAACAAACTAGTAAAACTATGTCGCTCTCCTTGGTAAAGTCATTTATTCTAAATATATACTTGAATCTAGTAGCATAGAAAACATGCACATTGTGGCATAGTTTCCTTTGCTGTTGCCTGCTCTTGTGATAAACCTAGTGAATACTTAAGACCATGGTCTCTGTGTGAACTGATTATTTTGTAGAAATCTGTTGAGTATGAAACAATTGCGTGAGTGTAAGGGAATTAAAATAAATTGGTAAGGAAGTCAGAGTTGTGCTAACATATTTAACATTTTGTTTAAAATATTTTTTAAATAAATAATTATAAAAGTGCCCTTATTTTTTCCACTTGAGCCCCTGCCCCCAAAAATGTCTGTGCACTTCCTTGTTACAAACAAATCAGCTTGTCTGTTTACGTGGACCAGAATTAAATCCTAAAGAAATCTGCTCTGTGCAGATTTGCAGAGCTTATTAAATATGGAGGGAATGAAAGCAAATCAGTCTTAGCCCACATTTTCAACAGGGCTCTTTAAAAAGTCTACAAGGATCTACAAGGATTTAGAGATTTCAAAAGTGGACATGAAATAAAATAAACTGAAACCCATAGATCCATCCATGAATGCACATACAGATAATGTACAACTGAGGTTTACATACAAGTCATGTCTAACCAATGTATGAGATAAATATATTTCACCATTTGCCAAAATGGGTTGGATATGCAAGATTATTGCCTAATTACCTATCCCTTCATTATATGTGCTGTACCATTTATTTACATACATAAATTATGTATACAAGCATAAACACACACAAACATATATAGATGGCTACTTTATAGACAAAGTGTATGGTGTGTGTGTGTGTGATATATATTGTTGTTCAGAGCATATCAGCCTGTTTTGTTTAGGAGGAAAAAACAGATTTGATTCCCCTTTTCACAAATGTTTTAAATGCATAAAATAATATTATATACATATACACATACACATACACACACACACACACACAACTTCCACTTCCAGCAAATCACCGACCTAGATAAAAAGCACACAAAAAAATAATAATAAAAATTTATAAAACTGCCATAGAAACAGCTTACCTCCGCAAACTACATTCAAGCAGTTGAGCTGCTAATAAAAGACAAACCGGGGATTTTTATAAACCCTTATTTGCATATATAAATCGCGTGTCTCGTAGCAGTTTGTTCACTACTGTATGTGTTTGTTTTACTGTATGCATGCAAGAGCACATTTTCGAAAATAAATATACAATAATCACAACTACTGCCAGAAAAACACATCAAAAGCTTTACACATTATAAAGCTAAGAAAACTAAATAAATAGACTGAAGTGTAAACATTTGCCAACGGCTGACTATTTCCATATGAGGAAAGACAACCAGCGAAATGTGAAGGGGGTGAGAGGAAAAAAAAACACTTCACTTACCAGTTCAACTTCCGTTCAGTTTTTTTTTTCATTGGGAAGCGGAATGATTCCTGATTTCCCCGTAAAAACAACACGGTCGCGACGCTCTCTTAGTCAATGTTTGATTAAAGACACGAACATATAACAGTCTACAGTAACTGTGCGGTCTGTATTCTCGCTAACGCACCTTTCTCTTCCTCGTTTTATTTCGATATAGAGGTTAATTTGGCCGTAACATCATATGTGCGTCTAATCTAAGGCGGAGCCCGCTGTCGGGAAGTCAAACCATTGGTTGTCAAACAGCAATCAGATGCAAATACCAAACCTCTGATCAATGGGGCTGCCTTCCCCCATTATATAGGCAACATCCACAAATTACTCTACACTAATGAGGGGGTGAAAGGTCCCAGGGTTTGACCAACTGAAATGACCTTTGCACTAAAGTCGTAAGCAAGGGCCTACGGTGTTATTGGTGATATATTTGTGTTGTTCGTCGAAACCCATTAAGTAAAGTAGACCATTTAGAATATGTACGTACGCTATATGGTGCTATGCATACATTTGGCGACGTTCCCTGCCAGGGGCCCTTTCTCTCTATCACATGCTGCTGCTACAGTTCTCGTGAAATGTACAGAGCTGCATATCTTTGATAATCACTGATAAACAACCAGCACAGTTGCCAAGAACAGAAGATTATTAACGAATTGAAGTTGAAGTGGGAAAAACACAATATATGTGCATTCAACATCAGTGGCATTTTAAAGGTGAAAACAGCACTCAACCAATATTATGTTTAGTATGCATTATAGTCAGTCACTATATACAATTCACATTATCCTCGTTTTGTAAAATGTATCATTTTAAGAGATTAATTTAGAGATTTGTGTTATTTTTATTTAATTAAATGCTAAAGTGTGATTTAAATGTCATATAGATTAAGAACATGCCATTTGTGAGAAGAGATATGTGCAGCCAGGCCTCAGTTAATGCGTTCAGTAATTTGGGGATAATTTAAAAAGTTGTACTAATTAACAAATGAACTGTGTTTTTGTGAAGAGTGATCTGAATGGTGTGCTCTTACATGATAAGAAGACTGTACTCATAATAGTTTTCGATAAAAAAGTGTTTCTATTACACATGGTGTGGGTCACTCAATGTGTTTCACCATGTTGAAATGACATGGTCAGCTGTGCCTCACTAAACGTCGAAAAAGAAAATCCTCATGCTCATTGGCTGCCATTTATGTACTGTAGATACCCTTGGCTATATGCTTAGCGCAGTGTTGTTTGGTGATGCGAAGAGCAAAAATAATCCAATGGAACATGCTTACTATTGTGCTTTAGAAGCTGAGACAACAGGAGATTCAGTAGCTGTACTGCCGAAGAAGTGAAAAAGGTCCGAAGCAAGAAGACAGAAACATCAGTACGACATACACCAGGTGGAAAGATTTGATGACAGAGAAAAACATGGCTAGTGATGACAATGTTGCTTTTTTTTGTTGGACAGGTAAGACATTATTACTTGTTTAGACCACTTTCTAAAATAGGGTCAGTGCAATTTACAGAAAACGTATCGGTTACCTAACGTAACCTCGGTTCTCTCTAGATGAGGGAACGAGTATTGCGTAAGCTAGCTTACGCTACGGGAAAGATTCATCTTTTCTGAGATATTGAAGCCAAAAAATTATCCTTAATTTTTGTATCCATTGTCAACGCAGTGTGGCAGCTGCAGACCTTGAGCGGGCTAGCTAGCGAGCTCATAGGTTGCTCTGCGGCAACTGCTGCAGCCTATAGACGAGCTTGGGCGAACTCGCATCCAATGAGAGGCGTCCGCGCGCTCACTGCATCAAAGCCCGCCAAAATGGGCGTGACTTGAGTGCATATAGGCGTAGTTCGTAGGCTGGAACCCTGGTTTTCATTGACTGAAGCGAAAAGTCGCTCGTGGCGCGAGCACGGCCGGCTACGCAATACTTGTTCCCTCATTTAGAGAGAACCGAGGTTACGTTAGGTAACCGATACGTTCTCTTACGAGAGGTTCTCTCGTATTGCGTAAGCTAGCTTACGCTACGGGAACCCATTGTCAACGCCGTGCGCGCCAAGCATCCACTGTATGAGCCCCAGGGAATTAAGGGGGACCTGGGGAGCCCTTATGAGTGGGGAAATAATATTTGGCCGGCAAGAATGCGGGTCATTGATTGTGTAATACATAAGCATATAGTGGGAAGGGAACGACAGAGCGGCGGTGCCGTTCTGTGTGGAATGTGTCCCATCAGTGCAGCTCACCAGGGGAGCTGTAGCGTATTAAACCGCTAGTAGTTTTGCCTGCAGAGCGGGCACTTCCATATTGTAAAATCTGACAAAGGTGGAGGGAAGTCCATCCCGCTGCCACACATATGTCGTGAATGGAAATCCCGCTGGACCATGCCCACGAGGATGCCATGCCTCTAGTGGAGTGAGCCCTAATGCCCAACGGGCATGGCAGGTCTTTTGACGCGTATGCAGCAGCAATAGCGTCCACTATCCATCTAGATAGTGTCTGTTTCGAGGCGGCGAGACCTTTGGTGCGCCCTCCGAATGAAACGAAAAGCTGCTCAGAGCGTCTGAAAGCGGCGGAGCGTGCAGTATACAATCTCAGTGCTCTGACCGGGCAAAGGAGATTGGCGTCGCGTTCGCTATCGGGTGCTGGCAGCGCTGATAGGGAAATGACCTGTGCTCTGAAAGGAGTACCGATCACCTTGGGAACATAGCCGTGTCTAGGCTTTAAAATGACCTTGGAGTCACTTGGTCCAAACTCAAGACACGCAGCGCTGACAGACAGCGCGTGAAGGTCTCCCACACGTTTGACTGATGACAGGGCAGTCAGAAAAACGGTTTTGAGTGAAAGGTATTTCAAATCCACGGATTGAAGTGGTTCGAAAGGGGGCTTTCATAGTTTCGAGAACTATAGAAAGATCCCAGATAGGAACCGATGGGAGCGCGGGGGTTCATCCTTCTAGCTCCCCTGAGGAAGCGGATGACCAGCTCGTTTTTACCCCATGACTGGCCGTGCAGGGGTTCAGCGAACGCCGCAACGGCCGCCACATACACTTTGAGCGTGGATGGGGATCTGCCCTTATCCAGCAGCTCTTGTAGAAATACTGAGCAGCGACGACACCCCACATGTCCGCGGGTCCAGGTCTCTGTCGGTGCACCATTTTGAGAACACAGACCATTTTGGCGCATAGAGTCTTCTCGTGGAAGGGGCTCTAGCGTGTATGATGGTGTTTATTACTCCTTCTGGCAGAGCGACGGGTAGTCGTTGATCACCCACGCATGCAGTGCCCAGCGCTCTGGGTGGGGATGCCAGATTGTGCCGCGAGCTTGAGAGAGGAGATCTGCTCTCACTGGGATGGGCCACGCGCTGTCAGTGACAGCTGCGTAAGCTCCGGGAACCATGTCTGATTCTCCCAACGCGGGGCTATGAGGAGCACCGAGTGACGCGTTTCCCTGATCCTCTGCATTACCTGTGGCAATAGCGAGACCGGAGGGAAGGCGTAAAGCGGGCGTCTGGGCCAGTCCTGGGCCAGTGCGTCCTCGCTTTCGAGAAAAATATTGGGCAGTGAGAGTTCTCTTTGGACGCAAAGAGGTCTATCTCTGCTCTGCCGAATAGGTGCCATAGCGTCTGTACTGTTTGGCGTGCAGGGACCATTCCCCTGGGGAATATTGTCTCTGGACAGTCTGTCCGGGCCGTCGTTCAGGTGGCCTGACGCGTGCGTCGCCCTCAGCGGCGCAGGTGGCACTGGGACCAACTCAGTATGCGTTTAGATCAGATGGAATAGGTTCCTGGATCTGACACTGCCCTGGCGGTTTAGGTAGGATACCACAGTTCTGTTGTCCGAGCGGACCAGGGCGTGGTGACCCTGAATGACCGGGAGAAAGCGCACGGCGGCGTACTCAACCGCTATCATTTCCAGACAATTTATGTGAAGGAGCTTTTCCTGAACTGACCATAAGCCGAAAACCGGAGAGCCCTCGCAGACCGTGCCCCAACCCGTGTTGGACGCGTCTGTCGAGATGACTTTTCGGCGAGATACAGCTCCCATTGTCACTCCCCGCTGATACCATTCGGCCACTGTCCAGGGCTGCAGAGCTGAAATACAGGTCTGAGTCACCTTGATGGGCTGGCGGCCTGTGGCCCAAGCCCGGCGAGACGCGCGGGTGTTTAGCCAATGCTGAAGCGGGCTCATGTGCAGTAAACCCAGCTGAAGTACTGCTGCGGCTGAGGTCATGTAACCTAGCACTCTCTGGAATTTCTTCAGAGGCGTGAGGCTGTTCATCTGAAAAGATGCGGCTAGTCGCTGTGTAGATAAGCGAGCCGTCATTGCCACGGAGTCTAGTTCTATTCCAAGGAAAGAAATTGTCTGACTGGGCTGTAGTGAGCTCTTGGTCCAATTGACTGCAAGACCCAAACTGTTCAGATGGCTGAGGAGAACTTCTCTGTGAGACAGAAGCTCCATATGTGACTGTGCCATAATCAGCCAGTCGTCCAAATAGTTCAAAATTCGCAAACCCTGACTCCACAGGGGTGCGAGCGCCGCATCCATGCACTTCGTGAAAGTACGGGGTGCTAAGGACAGGCCGAACGGAAGGACGGTGTATTGATAAACCTGGCCGTCGAAGGCGAATCTCAAGAATGGCCTGTGACGGGGATTTATCTGAATCTGAAAGTATGCATCTTTCAGATCGAGAGAAATAAACCGGTCCCCTGGCGCACATGCGCGAGGAGTTTCCTGATTGTAAGCATTTTGAGCGGTCTTTTTGCAAGCACCTTGTTCAAAACCCTGAGATCTAATATGGGTCTGAGGCCGCCGTCTTCCTTGGGAACAAGAAAATAACGGCTGTAAAGCCCCGACTACGCTCAGAGAGGGTGGCACTTTCTCTATGGCCCTTTTGCACAGAAGGCTTGCTATTTCTGAACGAAGCATGCACGCTGCTTCCGTGTTCACAGTGGTTTCGAGCGCGCTCTGAAGCGAGGAGGGCGGCGATCGAACTGTAGCAAATAGCCCTGTTGTATTGTGCTTAACACCCACTTGGATATCCCTGGAATTGCTTCCCACGCTTTGAAGCGTAGCGCTAGAGGGTGAATGGCCAATTCAGCTCTGATTGCCGCACACAGAGCTGAACAAAATGTGTGGCGTGTTTAGTGTGTTTATGCATGATTGCTCGCAGACAGCATGAACAGGCTGTTTTGTGAGTGACTTCTCGATTGCAATGAATGGGGAAAGAGTCACATCTGTTACGTGATGCGCAAGCATAGTCATGGGCACGGGACTTACACACAGAGGAATGTTTGCTGGCCGTGTAACAGAGCGGGCAGAGAATGGGCGCACGTATTCGTGGGCGCATTTATTGACTCTAGCGCTCGAGCGGTTCGTAACCGCTTTATGTGAGCGTGCTCTGGTGGGGACACAAGACATGCAGTGCTTGTGTGTAGAGGTGAACACTGGATTGTGGGCACATTTTCTACACATAGGGCTGGTCGTGTGACAGAGCGGCCAGAGAATGGGTGCGCGCACGCATTTGTGGGCGCCTTCATTGACTCTGACGCTCGAGCGGTTCGTAACTGCTTTATGAGAGCGTGCTCTGATAGGGGAACAGGATGTGTTATGCTTGTGTGTAGGGGTGAACACTGGGTTGTGGGCACATTTTCTGCACATAAGACATGTTTGCTCTTTACAAGATTTATTTGGGTCGCCGTGAAAACGGCGTTTGAGTGGCAAGCGGGCAGTGTCACCGGCTTGTTGGCTGCTAAATTCACCACTGCAGTAGCCTGAGAGAAGGGGACTGACAGGGGGCGAAGCTTTGACGGTGGTCCGGCCGCGGCGGGACTGAGCCGTCGTTTGTTCAACACAGTTAGGAAGACTTTGGCTGCTCGGGTTTCAGCGTTACCTTAGATCGAGGCCCGCGGGGGGGGCGGCGGTCTGCGGCGGCTGTCTGAGCGCGATCGAGGCGGCCGCCCTGTCGACGCTGAGAAGTCTGAGTTTGTTGAACTGGGCGCTGTGAAGAGGCTCGTGCAGGAGGCTGATCACGTGAGCGGCCTGCAGAGGAGCTAGCGCGACGCGGCAGGAAGAGGTTCATGGCTTGGGTGGCTTTCTGGACTTCTGAGAAGCGGTCAACAATGCCACTCACCGCGGAGCCGAAGAGACCGGTCGGAGAGAGCGGTGCGTTGAGGAACGTGGAGCGCTCTGCTTCTCCCATGTCGGCTAGTGTTAGCCACAAGTGTCTCTCGGTCACAGTCAGCGAGGCCATGCACTTCCCTAGAGCTTGGGCTGCAGCTTTGGTAGTCGCGAAGGGCGAGGTCTGTCGGCTCAGTAGATCAGTAACAGCCTCTGGGTGCCTGCCTTTCTCATCCCACTCCCGAAGAAGGTCTGCTTGTTGGATCTGTAAAATGGCCATTGAGTGCAGAGTAGATGCGGCTTGGCCGGCGGCGGAATAGGCGCGGCCAACATAGGCGGAAGTCGCTCTGCAGGCCTTAGACGGGAGCACAGGCTTGGAACGCCATCTCGCGGAGGGCGGACAAAGGTGTGCTGCTACCGAGTCCTCGACCGGGGGGATGGAGGAGTAGCCTCTCTCAGTGGCGCCGTCCACCGACGCGAGAGAGGTGGAGACGTGGGAACGGGAAAAAGGAGCGTTCCACGACTTTGCAAGCTCCGTGTGTAATTCCGGCAGGAAGGGAGCGGCCCGGGCCGCGGGTGTAGAGCGGCGATGGCTTTGAAGAAAGCAGCCGTCGAGTCTGTTGGGTGCCTGCTCAGGGGCGGTGACCACTCGAGCCCGAGGCGGTCGGCGGCCTGTGTGAGGAGGCGTGTTAACTCCCTTCGACTCGGCGCTGGTCCTGCTGGATTCCTGGGCCGAGGAGGAGGCTTGGGAGCCTGACCACTCCTCGCTGTCCGAAGCCATGATGGAACAGCGGCCCTTATCCTCCGCCTCGTCATCCGAGATGGCAGCAGTGCGGCCGCTCGGCGGCAACTGCGGCGTCCCGGGGCGGGGAGGGTGAAAGCGATGCTCGAGGAGAGGCTCGGCGAGGCAGTCGCTTCAACCACAGTTTCCAGCAGCCTTTGTGAGCGGCGCTTCTTCCTGTCGCGGCTGAAGGTAAGGCGTGCGGTGGTTTCTGCTTTGAGCGCCGAGTCGAGCCCGCAGGGTCGACATCGGTAGCTCCTCGCAGAAATCGCATCCGCCCTCAGTGAGGGCGAGCTCTGCGTGCCCCAGTCCCAGGCAGAGAGCGCAGATGATGTGGCGGTCTCCTGTGCTGAGAAGAGCGCGACATGAGGCGCAAGTGGAGCGAGGCATCTTGAAAAAGACGCTCGTACTCTTTTGTGAATAGTTCGTGAGAACTAGCTTGCTGAATAAAAGGATACGTCGTCGGATGGCGTAGCTTCGCAGGATGGCTGAAGGTGGCTGAGACGGCCGGCTTCTTCTAGCGCTGTCCACGCTTGCTTGATGCCCCTCGAGCGGCGATGCGGCTTCCAGGTCAGCGATCGCGAAGAGCTTCGCTGAAGAGATGAAAATCAGGGTTCCAGCCTACGAACTACGCTTATATGCACTCAAGTCACGCCCATTTTGGCGGGCTTTGATGCAGTGAGCGTGCGGACGCCTCTCATTGGATCGCGAGTTCAGCCCAAGCTCGTCTATAGGCTGCAGCAGTTGCCGCAGAGCAACCTATGAGCTCGCTAGCTAGCCCGCTCAAGGTCTGCAGCTGCCGCACTGCGTTGACAATGGATACAAAAATTAAGGATAATTTTTTGGCTTCAATATCTCAGAAAAGATTAATCTTTCCCGTAGCGTAAGCTAGCTTATGCAATACGAGAGAACCTCTCATAAGAGAACTCACAAGTTTCCCTTGAACTTTTTTAAATAACGTATATTAGTAATGGACAGTTTTCAGCTGTGTTTACAAATGCAACCAGAAAGCAACATGTCAATTTATTTTATTTGTTATCACAGCTGTAGTAAGGGGGGCCCCATCTACCTCCACCTCTATGAAATGGCATACGTCTTCATTCGTGTAGTAGCTTGGCACAGCGATTGTTGTGGATTTTTTGAGTAAACCATGACATTGGTTGCTGAGAAACAAAACGAGTTCTTCAAATACAGTATTCATGGACATTCTAAATTTGATCATCAAAAACAATTCTAATCTTCCCTTTATCTTGACATTCTGTATCACTGGAAAAATTGAGGTTTATTTCATGGTAAGCAGTTCTCTGATAACGTGAAATGTAGACAGTCTCCAAAGATTATTGATATGAGGGACAATAATAATCTGTCCTTAAATTTACAAGTCTGTTCGCTTGAATTCTGACGTTGTTTTTAGACAAAGCAATTATATTTTAGTAGTAATAAATAACTTTAGAAATTACCTCAAACTCTGACATTTTCCAGATCCAAATGATATTCCAGATAATCATGCTCATCCACATCAAAAGATGGCAGTACAGCGTCTAACACCACTGTCACATTAGTACTTAAAGTACATAAAGAAGAGCAATGCTAACGCTAGCTAGAGAACTACTGAATGCCCTAAATTAAATAGGTTAAGGCAATTCTTAAATGACCCTGAATTTATGTGGACTGTCATTCCCAAATATATTTTCTCCAAAGTGGGTGGTCTCTCCTTTTTGTTATTATGCAATTATAGTATTTCCAAATTACCTATTAAGCAGTTACTCTTGGTCTGGCATTTAATTAGCAAATGTAATTTTAGTCCCCACCGTTATTTTATTTGGAATAACCAGGATATCCGATACAAAAATAAGACTTTTATTTTTTCCTGATTGGTTCAATAATAATATTCTTTTGGTTTCTCAACTTATAAATTTGAATGGTCTTTTGCTTTTGTAAGAAAACCCTGGAGTTTACTTAGTAAGGATTGGTTTTCTTTGGTCCCTCTATCAATAGTTTGCCTCAGTCTGCATTCGTTGAGTTTGTGCCTCCAAACCTCATGAGGGAAGAGAAACAAATGACAACTACACAGAGTGTATCAGTTCCTTCTCTTGTCGTTTATTGTTCAAGCACATCTTTATATTTCATTCAGTAAAGCAGTATAAGCCAATAGAATTTAGTAGAATAGTTTCTTCACCGTATATGGGTTGACCTAGTTTAACATAGTGGGCTACACAATAGCAGAATAGTTTCTTCCACGAAAGAGATACGAGTAAGAAAGAGAGAAAGTAAGAAAGAGAAAAACGAGTTGTTCAGCGGAACGAACACTTTGTTCAGCAGTTAGCCTTGACAAATGTACAATGTATCATAATCTTATCTCTCACAGCTTTCTTATTCTGAGTTTTTGGCAAAGTACTGTATTCCGGTCACTCTTTGGGATTTCGCTATACTTAGGGATGCTATTCCTTGCGGTGCTATATAACTTTTAAAAGGCTCAAGTGGACCTTTGTCCCCTTTTACTTCTTTAACAATTCCATGTGAAACCTCAGTAGGGAATATTTGTTTTTTGTCCAATCCAGCTCTCAGAAATAGAACGATTAGGCAACTTTTTCAGAAAGATACATATTCTGTCACATAATTCCTTACATTTATATAGTGCTTTTCTAGGCACTCAAAGCGCTTTACATAGCATAGGGATGATGATGCGACAGCAGCCATAGTGCACCAGAACGCCCACCACACACCAGCTATTGGTGGGGAGGAGAGAGTAGAGTGATGTAGCCAATTCAGGGATGGAGATTAATACAAGGCCATGGGGCCAGGACACCAGGGTTACACCCCTACACTTTACAAGAAGTGTCCTGGGATTTTTAATGACCACAGAGAGTCAGAACCGCAGTTTAACATCTCATCCGAAGGACATTGCCTTTTTACAGTATAGTGTCCCCGTTACTATACTGGGGCATTAGGACCCACACAGACTGTAGGGTGAGCACCCCCTGCTGGCCTCCCTAATACTACTGGCCTCCCTAATACTACTGTCACCTGCTTAGCTTTAGTGGGTAACCAGGGAAGAGCTGCAGGGTGATATGGCTGCCAATATACAGTACATATACTGTCCCCTCATTAGTTTCTTATTGGAGTAGGTATCATGAAGATATTCCCTGGAAGTATGGTCTTTGCCTCACAAATATATTTCATCTATAGGTGAAAAAGGTGTCCTTTAAACTGTTACTACATTTTACCCAGTCAATCTTTATTTAAGAAACATGTTCCCTGATAAAGATCCACTTTGCTCCTTGTGTGGAGCTGTGGATGAATCTACCCCTTGCCTTTTTTGGGAATGTGTCCACATTGTAGACGTTGGAGAAAATTATTTTTGTTTGTACGCACCTTAACTAGTTTTTCTTTGCTTTATAAAGAGGTTTTATTTGGTTTCCACAGTTCTGATGACTAAAAAAGTTTGTAATTTCTGATAAATGCTATGTTTGTTATACATAAGTGTACATTTCTGTCTGTAAAGCCCCTATTTACACTTTTTTTTATAAAGACTTGAAATATTATTTAAATACCCTTTGTACCTCCAGCTTTGAAAACCATTGCACTGTGTAGTGAATATGTCTTTGCACTCTTGTAAAGTATATTTAAATTATTGTGTACTATGTATACCCCTGGCTTGTTTCTAATAGAAGTTATTTAAAAAATAAATAAATACTGAATGCCCCTGTAAAGGTCTCAGGTTAAAGGGCAGAAAGTTACAGCATTGGGAGTCCACCTAGTGGACACAAGTTGTATTGCATTTACTGGACACATTAGTAGCTCCAAAAAAAAAAATTTGGAAAATGAATAAATATCATGGCACTTAGTCGCATTTATTTATTTAAATAAAGATCGCAAAGGCACACTCTTTAAAAAAAGAGGTTAATTTGGCTTTATATTTAAATGCAATACATATATATATATATATATATATATATATATATATATATATATATATATATATATATATATATATATATTCAAAATTAGGGCAAAACGCATTTGTAAATTTTCTGGTTGTCTATAATGTGATTTGAGGTTAATCTGCTAGGCCTGTGTGAACCTGAGGGGAACTGACATCATGCATCGACTAAATATCACCTTGGTACCACTTGGTTGAAACTGAAGTACTTGCACAAATTGCTCAGAAATGCATAGTTAGTTCTGAGTAAAAGGTCATTTGTTTGCAGATGCCACTGCATTGAAGAAAAAAAAAAAACTAGTAAGATTTACTTAATTTTTATTTCTCAAGTTTTTGCACACAAATTTTCTAAGCTTAATGGTATGAAATCAAGTAAAATCTACTTAACTTCATGACATAATATTGACTAACATAAATGTAACTTTTTAACAGTTTAAACTGTAAATTTTACTTGCAAATTTGTGGTACATATTAAATAAATTCACATTTCGAATTTACCTCAAACACATGTTTAATTATATGTTACGTGATATAGAAGCATTCTGCAGCTTAATGCATACGATATACTATGTAGAGTCTCTGAATACATCACGTTGCATTACTGGCAAAAGTAACAAGAATCATGCCGGATTCAGACATACAGCCGTGGCCAAAAGTATTGGCAGTGACATCAATTTTGTGTTTTGCAAAGTTTGCTTCAGTATTTGTAGATAATTTTTTCATATGTTTCTATGGTATACTGGAAAACAATGATAAGCATTTCATAAGTTTTAAAGGCTATTATTGGCAAAAACATTCAATATATGCAAAGAGTCAATATGTACAGTGTTGACCCTTGTTCTTCATAACCTCTGCAATTCACTCTGGCATGCTGGATATCAGCTTTTGGGCCAAATCCTGACAGATGATGATCCATTCTTGCCTTATTAGTGCTCGTAGTTGATCACAATTTGTGGGCTTCTGTTTGTCCACTCGCCTTTTGAGGATTGATCGCAGGTTCTCTATGGGATTAAGATCCGGGGAGATGCCTGGCCATGGATCCAAAATTTCAATGTAATGATCTCGAGCCACTTCATTATCACTCTTGCCTTGTGACAGGGTGCTCCATCATGCTGGAAAATTCACGGATCATCACCAAATTGCTCCTGGATTGTTGGGAGAAGATGCTCTTGCAGGATGTTTTGATACAATTCTTTATTCATGGCTGTGTTTTTGGGCAGAAATGTGAGAAAGCTCACTCCCTTCGATGAAAAGCAACCCCACACATGGATGGTCTCAGGATGTTTCACTGTTGGCACGACACAGGACTCATGGTAGTGTTCACTTTTTCTTCTCCAGACTATCGATTTTCCAGATGTCCCAAACAGTCGGAAGGGGGCTTCATCAGAGAAAATAACTTTGCACCAGTCTTCTGCTGTCCAATCCTTGTACTTCCAGCAGAATTTCAGTCTGTCTTTGATGTTTTTTCTTGGAGAGGAATACAGTTCACAGCAATCCATTTTGCAAGTCAATTTGTCAATCAGTTTGAGTTTTATTACGAGGGCTTGTTTAAGGACACGTCAATTTCAACAAGCATCAGACATGCTTGTGTAGCGTCTCGGGTGCATTGCATCATAAACATATAATTTGTAGGTCACTGTGTCAAGTTAAATATAGTTTAATACTCAATCTTTAACCACACCTTGAGATCCCTTAGTTCGCATTTGCACTCCTTCAAGTGTTTTGAATACAAGAACGTAACGCATGTCTGTGTTGTGGGTTGTTCTCTTCACTGTATAAACTGAGCAACACGCTCATACAGCTGAAATTTCAATTACTGCCCTCTGGAGTAAACAGGTGGTACTACAAGCTTGCATTTCTCAGGAATCTTCCTTATTACAGTGGGGGCATTGCGATTAATTGCGTGAATTTTTTAACGCGTTATTTTTTTGGTAAAATGAATCGCACTGAATTAACGCGTTAAATCATAAGCCCTAATATATATATATATATATATATATATATATATATATATATATATATATATATATATACATATACAGGGGTGTAAAGTAATGAATTACAATTACTCACTTTACTGTAATTAAGTAGTTTTTAACAGGAAATGTACTTTAAGTAGTTTAAAAATGTTATAGTTTTACTTTTACTTGAGTACATTTTAAGTTCTGTAACTGTACTTTTAATGCGCTATTTTCCCGCCCTCTGTGTTCGCTACTTCCCTGTCCTGATTTTATTTTTATCCATCAAAATGATTGGCTACTAGAGTCTCATGACTCTTGATCAGGATCTGAACACGTGCCAACAGTTATGGATGCGGAGGATGCCTTAAACACATTTTAACACCTGAACATCACGGCCACACCTAAAAGTGCTTTTTGCAGTGAAAAAGGCCTATTGCTTGACTGGGGGTTTAACTTGCTCAAGCCAGATATCAGCATTAATTTTGCCTTTTATTTAAAGAAACATATCAAGGTAAATGTCATAGTTCTGCTTACTAGATGTGTGTCTATAATGTAGCCTTATTGGATTGATGTGTTGGGCAATAAAACAATCTTGATGTTTACCTGAAAAAAAGAGAGAGAGGGAGAGAGAGAGATGTCCTAGATATTGATGATACAATTTTGAGTAATTTTCTATACTTAGCCTATGTTCTACATCTACACCGGGGGTTCATTACATCAATCGCAATAGCAAGAGCACCACTGGTTGGTAGCTGCATGCTGTTTGATTGACATTCGGCTAATGTTTGTGCGCTAATGCGGGTACGCGCCAAAACGTTCAAATACACTTCAATGCCTGTTTTAGTGAGGCATTAATGTAAACACAGTTGATTTGGTCTAAAGTGAACGTAAACAGTGTGACAAAAAGCATATTTGCATCAAAATGTCAGACTTTAAGTGTGCACGTAACTGAATTGAGCACTGTCTAGTAGGCTATGTCATATAAAGGCTAATCAAACATCAAACAACAATAACAAGGAAACTAGAAAACCACTCACTACTTTTGGGCGAATAACTTGAGTAGCATTACAAATATTAATGTAATAGAATAAAAATAAAAAATATTTAATAATATTATTATTTTTTTTTATAATACCGACCCCTAATGTAGAGAGTGTGTTAATTTGTATAATAAATTACCATGAAATTAGAGATGATAAAATAATTTATAATTATGCTTAGCCTTTATAAAGATAGAAAAGTATCAACCTTTTGTAGAGCAATAATTCAGCAGAACATTCCACCAGTCACAAACTTCAGAGAAATGTGCTTCATAATAAGAACACAACTGTCTCTGGGCTTAAAAGATACAAGAACTAAATCAATGGGGGACATTGTTTCTCAAAAGCAGTACAATGTGACCCCCCATGTGCTAAAAGATATAGTTCACTCAAAAATGAAAATTCTCTTATCATTTACTCACCCTCATGCCATCCCTGATGTGTAAGACTTTCTTTCTTCTGCAGAGCACACATTTTTTTTTTTTAGAAGAATATTTCCGCTCTGTAGATGGATACAATACAAGTGAATGGATGCCAAAATTTCGCCTCTCCAAAAAGCACATAAAGGCATTACAAAAGTAATTCATATGACATCTATGACTTCAGAAATTATATGATAGGTGTAGGTGAGAAACAGATCAATACTTAAGTCCATTTCTGCTAGAAATTATTCTCCCTGCCCAGTAGATGGTGATATGCATGAAGAATGTGAATCAACAAAAACAAAAGAAGAAGAAAGTGATAGTTAAAGTAGAGATTGACTGAGCAGGGAGGAGAATTTATAGTAAAAAATTACTTAAATATTGATCTGTTTCTCACCCAACCTATCGTATCTCTTCTGAAGACATGGACTTAACCACTGGAGTCACATGGATTAGGCTACTTTTATGCTGATGTATGTGATTTATTTTTTAGCACCTATTCACTTGCATTGTATGTACCAAAAGAGCTGAGATATTCTTGTAATAATCTTAATTTGTTTTCTGATGAAGAAAGAAAGTCATACACATCCGGGATGGCATAAGTGTGACTAAATAATGAGAGAATTTTAATTTTTGTGTGAATTATTCCTATAAAGCCCGATGTGGCCCCTGTACCAAACAATTGCTCTACCGCCTCTATTGTGCGGGACATGATGCGCCATGTGACCCTGCTTTTTTAGTGGGGTTTTTTTTTTTGCAATTTGTTTTGAACAGGTTTTATGTGCAAAAATAACTCGCAGTTGGCATTAAGGGAAATTTAGACCCTACACTTAAAATTTTTTTATTGTTTCATACAATATGATATTGAAAATAACTTTTTCATCTTTTCATTTCTGTAATCATGTCGCCCTTTTATTTATTTATTTAAAATCAAATTCCTGTATTTATTTTACAGTATCGTAGATAAGTGATGTATTTTAAAATTTGGCAGTCACAAACACCTATAAAATATCTACATTCTTTATTCTTTCTGGCAAACAGCCATAAAAGGGAATGTAAGTTAGAGTATGTGTGCTACATTTTATATTGCAGCATTGAGTTTTATTATAAAGTGGCATAGCTTTTGCAACTTTAACTCTACTTTTAAGAAGTAACAGTACTTGTACTAGAGGATTATTTTTCAGGACTCTTTCCACCCCTATATATATATATATATATATATATATATATATATATATATATATATATACACACACACACACACACACACACACACACACACACACACACACACACACACACACACACACACACACACAAACTGGCTGTTTATCAATGTCCGTTCTTTTTGCGATCATACATTTTTGTGGACTTGTTTGACGTCATCACCCAACTCCAAAAAAAGACAATATTTTAGAGGTTTTTGAATCTACATATCGCAACACATCGCAAAACTCACATAGATGCATTTTATGTCCTGGTCTTACGAGTTCGCTCTTTCAAGGTATTTACGTAGTCAAGACTGATTTTCACATATCAATTTTTCACATTCTCATTAGAACGAGAATGCGTTCTTAGAATTGAGAAACACCCAATATTTCCATTATCACACATTCATCACCAATTCTAATACATATATTAATTTATTGTATAGTTATGTCCATTAAATACATTGTTATTTTAATGAACTTTTCAAATTCAAATGATAAGTTTTAATGGAAAAAACGGGTTCTACAGGTAACAACAAAATTAACTATAAAACCAGTGTAAATAAATGTGCAAACAGTGACACCATGCATGCTCATTAATTATTCAAGCACGTTGCATGCTGGGAACACTAGCTTCAAAAAGTTAAGTTAATGTTTTAGATTTACACAAATTAGCAGATAAATATGATAAGGTTTTCTGCTTTAGGATTGATTAAATGTAGCGCATCGTAAAGATAACATACAATTATAAATAATGTTTACTTATAAGCTTAAATTGTGACATGACTGAATTGAGTACAAATGTAGAATTTACATTCACTTCACCACAAAATAATTTTTTCCGTGTGCTTTGATATTTTTATCAAAAGATTTTAAATATTTATCTCCAAAAGCTATTTATTACAATAGCCTAATTCATAATAAATATTTTCAAAATCTGTGCAGATTATTTAGTATTCTTCATAAGGCAGGAATAGGACTACATCATTTGTAAGTGCACAATGGCCTGGATATATACTTACTTGGCACTTTATTAGGAACACTATGGTCCTAATACAGTTCCTGACATGGCGTTCTGCTGTTGTAGCCCATCCGTCTCAAGGTTCGATGTGTTGTGCACAGATGTGAACATTAAATGAAGCTCCTGACCCATATCTGCATGATTTTATGCATTGCACTGCTGCCACATGATTGGCTGATTAGATAACCGCATGAATAAGTGGGTGTATAGGTGTTCCTAATAAAGTGCTCAGTGATTGTATATACATACAGTAGCTTCAGATATAAACACAGCTTTAACAACATACATTTTGTATGTTCAAACAATGAGAGGGAATTATATAGGAAATACAGAGCAGCTAGGAGACATAAAGCATCTCAATGTTGGCTTGTCTGTTTGGCCCTTGGGCAGCAGCCACTCATGATCTAAACATGCAGTGGAAGGTTTCTTTTTTTTTTCTTTTTTTTTCAAAAGCTTTGTGGAAATTTGGCCCATGAAGTGTTACACTATGGGGTTGATGCAGGAGTTGGTGTGAGACATGCAGTGCACCCAGATTTTTAGTTTGTTGGTGCATTAGTTTGGCTGGAAGTGTGGGCTGAATGCCTGGATAAGAACACAGATTGGAAACCAGCAGAAGTGCAATAGCTAGACCATCACCAGCACTCATTGTGATACAGTGCTCAGTCAGCTGATCTGACAGAGGAAAAGAACAACTGGGTAAGCACCACAATGTATTCTTTTGTTTTCTCTGAACACATTTACAGTGGAGTCCAAAAGTCTGAGGTCAAATTGAAAATATGGGACTGAAACCTGGAAATAAACAAAGTTTTAGGATTTTGAAAAATGTAAAACAGAAAGAAATATTATAGCATGAAATGGATAATAAATATTTAAAATTCTTAAAGAAATATTTCAGGTTCGACACACGTTAAGCTCAAGTGACAGTATTTGTTTGATATGTTGATTTTAGAGGGTTTAAAGACAGAAACGTAAAGCCTATAATCTTATAAAACCCTTACATTAATTGTTTTGTTAAAACTCATGTATTATTCAAGCTGTAAAGTTGTTTAAAAAAATAATTTTTACAGTCATTTTAGGTTTTGTTGACATTACATCTTCATGGCAAAGTTGTAAAATTGGACTTTACACAGAAAAGTTTAGTAAGCGATTTTATCACTAACATGCATATTGTTTATATTTTGAAGCTATACTTTTGAAACAGTGAGTATTTTAAAGTTTACGGATTGTCCCCATTCACTTCCATTGTAAGTGCCTCACTGTAACCCAGATTATTGTTGTTTTTTTAAGAAAAGGAGGGAAGTTCCCATTAGTTCAAGTTTAAATTCGTTTTTTTGGTAAAGTTATTATGCCACAAATGCTATCGATTGAGCTTAACTTGTACTGTACCTGGAATATTACTTTAATTTATCTTTGAATAACTTGACAGTTCCTGACAAAAATGCTAGTTTCACGTCACTGTCGCATATACATTATTTTTTTATTTTATTTAAATATAATTAAAAAATATATTAAAACTACATATTATATTGGCCATTTATAATCCTAACATTTTAAATATAAATGTTCAAATACAAAACAAATAGGCTATTTATTTTAAATTTGAATCTGAAAATAAATCTTTAATTTCAAATCATACCCTTCATAGTCTTCAATTTGTTCATATTTTTTTTTAAATTCATTGTACACAATATTTCTGCACAAATACAGGAAGAAAAGTGTAGTTAAGTAACTTGAGTTTATTTTCATGTTTAGGTTCATATGCCCAAACTGATTTGCATCCGGTCCATACAATAATCACACATCTATGATCATGTTCATTATATTTGTCCTAAGTACAGATACTTGCCACATATAAAAACTAAATGCAAAAAAGCACTCTATATTCATGTTCTGCAACCACAGTATAAATAGCATTAAACTTAATTAATGGCACACAGATATACATATTGTTCTAGAAAGCACACTCTTTCCCCCAAAGAGGGTTCAACACTCACTATGACAAAAACGTGATTTCCACATGATTACATGAGTAATGTAAATGTTTAATGTCCACATTCATGAGGGTTGATGCCTGAGAATCAGTGTTTAATACATGCATACATACACTTTGGTTATAAACACCAATGCAAGAACTGCTCAAGTGTCTCAGGACTCTTGATGGTAAAAAACATTAAAAGATTTTCCCTGTATGTAAACCATAATAGCCTTGATGTTAAGGCTCAATATATAAATACAAACATAGCCTGCACAGGTAAGGCATAGTTGTAAGTGCATGTTGGTTGACCATTAAGGTAAATAAGAAGTGCCTGAAATCGACAGAGTAACTGAAAACTGAAATTCAAGTTCTTGATAGAATGCTGGGCACAAAAGGTCTACTGATCACTCTTTAGTTGTCAGGCAGGATTGGCTGAAGTGAAATAGTCAAATTACAAGTTTGTACAAATGCATGAGAATTGGTTACTACTTCAGTTCAATAAAAACCACTTGACTTGACTTGAGATGTAAACAAACAGAAACAGCCTAATAACCACCATTTGCTTTTTGATGTGCATTTAGATTTTGCTGAAGTTGTCACATCGAAATATGAACAAATCATATTCTGCCTCTTGATCAGTTCACACACAACTATGTTTCTACTTAAATATAAAGAGGCCACTGATAGCACATGGAAAAATTGTGGAACATGAGAAAAAAAAATCAGATAATTTCTAAAGAGAGGTGTGTAACAACATCTACTTATAGGTGCTCCAAAAGACCAGAAAATGCATTTAAAAAGACCATGAGACTGAGTACATCACTCTAGTTAGGGCCAGGTCCTTTGACTTTAATGCTGCTCCAGAGTTCCCGCTGGCCATGTGAAGGGCACTGGTGCTAGTTCTGGCTGGATGAACAGCACTGGTACTAGTTCTGGCTAGGATTCATGGCAGCTCAGCTCCGTTCATCTGCTCCAGGTAGGCAGAAAGCAGCGGCTGAGGAGGGAGAAACTCTTCCTGTTTGTTGACCACCTCTGTTTGGCGTGCACCATTACAATCAGAGCCTGCAGAAAATCAAACACAGAATCTCACACACAACTACTTATTACACATTATACTTTGGACCCCATGCCCACTCACAGCATTATGAGCCAATTATATTATGGTCATCAGCGATACTACAAAAAAAACAAAAAAAATAAAAAAAAATATATATATATATCCATCCATCCATCGTCAACCGCTTATCCTGTGTACAGGGTCGCAGGGGGCTGGAGCCTATCCCAGCTAACATTGGGCGAAAGGCGGGGGACACCCTGGACAGGTCGCCAGTCCATCGCAGGGCCATATATATATATATATTTCATTCATTTATTGAAACGGCACAAGTCATTTGCCATGACTTAAGTATCTGACAATTAAGACAATTATAAATGTAGAATAATTAATTATGATTTATTGTTGTTTTACAAATCAGTTGGAACAAAGTATATCAGTAGCCATACCAAGATATCAAGACATTTATAGAAATATTTAATACTCATGTTTCTGTCCATTTCAAGTCTAATTAATACTCAAAATCATTGCATTTTAGTCATTTCATTTTCAAAAACACAAAAACTGTATTCCTTAAAAAATGCCCAAAAAAAGAGAATCTTCAAAAAAGGAAAAAATGTCATGTATGTGATGTGCTTATCAGTCTGTGTCAGTGACGATGTAGTCTAAAGTTTAATTATTTGACTACAAAAACAAGGTGGCAGTGCTACACTGCTTCCATTAATAGACATAGCTTATTGATGGGCTTTTCTAATTAATATGTTTGTGTCTTCAGGCGAACACTATGCACAAATCCTTTAGAATCTGCCATTGTTTCAGTGATGCATCCCATGGGCCATGAGTTTCTAGATGCAGTTTCATCCATTACAAGTACTAAATCTCCAATGTCAAAACGTCAATGTTCTTTTTTCCATGTCTGACATTCCAGCATCACAGGGAGATATTCTTTCACCAACCTCTTCCAAAAAAAAAAGTATAAACTGTATGAGGTGTTTTGGTGTTAGTGCTTCGAGATCATTAGGATCATCAGAAGATGGAGTAATTGGATAATCATTCAGAATAGCCTCTACCTCACAGTAACTACGTTTACATGGACACCAGAAAATGACTTATTGCAAGAAAGCGGGTTATTTTGCGAGAATGCAGCGTTCCCGTTTAAATGCACTGTATAAGCGGCGTACTCTACTCTGTAAGCAGCTTTTTCCACAGCAACGTAAATTTCCCTGTGAAGCTTGTGTAAAAAACAAACAAACATGGCATCCAAGCAAAACTTTGCCATTTTGTTCTCCATTGCTTTGCTTTATTTTCAGATATTCCAGAGTTGTTGCCGTTTTTGTTTCCTTGACATTACATTGCAACCTGCGGTACTGCGCTGCAATAGTGGGGTTTCCCGCTGACGTAAACTCTGGGATTTCCCCAATGTACGAGAGCATAGAAGTGATGGTTAAATAAAGTTTTTTACATTATTGTGTATAAATGGGTATACTTTATAGTGTATGTGCTTTTCCCACTGAACTCCCAGAAATGTTGAATTCTTTCCGCTTTGTTGACTTGTTGTTGGGCTCTATCCATGCACACTCCTCAAACACCCATCGGAACACCACTTAGATGTTTACATGGCCACATTAAGATGCGTTCTCGAGGAGAAACCTAGGTGTGCTTTCTCTTAATCATTAAGGGGTGTAAGGAAATCAGTGTTCTTGTTTACATGACATTTTAGAATGCCGCTTTCTGCAAAATCCTGGAACAATCTGTTTTAAGTGCTTAAGTGCATGTAAATGTGGTCATTATGTAAGGCCTCATCATCCAGCAGCTGTTGCTACATACGTAATTGGAGGGATGGTACAAGTAGAGATCTCTTTTCTCACCTCTGTAACATCATCAAGGATTAAGCACACTTCTTTAGTTGTTTCTGGCTTGTGAGATGGCTTTTTTGAGAGAAAATCAGGGCCACTGATCCAAGCTTTAGACCAAAGGAAAACATCGGTCTTAAATCCTATTGAGGCTGAATCTGCAGGATTCAATTTGAACGGATGTACCTCCACTGTGTGGCATTTGAATGAGTTTGAATGATGGAGATCATATTTGTAATATATATTTTGAATCTTTTGGTAATGTTGGCAGTATACTTCAGAATTGTTGTGCTGTCTGACCAGTAGGTAGTTTTATCCATGTGAAATTATGGCTCTGTTTTCAGCATCCTGTCCAAGCGTACAGCTAAGACTGCAGCTGCAAGTTCCAGTCTTGTTTGTTTTTGCGGTGCTTCTTTGGCTTTTCCCATGATGAATGCAACACTCACTTTTCCTTTGTCATTTAACAATCTAAGGTAAGACACAGCCCCATATATAACCTCACTTGCATCAGAAAAATTGTGCACTAGTGCAGCTTTTACATTCCCCAAAATCTTTGGCTGTAAAACATTTGTTTACGCTGAATGCATTCAAAGGATTTAACTCATCCAGCCATCTTTGCCACTTTTGATCAGTGTCCTGTTGGACATTCTCATTCCATCCAAGCTTAATCTTACACAAATCTTACAGAATTTGCTTGGCAGAAAGAATGATTGGTGCCAGAAAAACTAAAGGTTTGTAAAGAGAACTTACAATGGATAGAATGCCACATCTTGTTGTCGAGTGTTGTTTGATTGTAGTACTGAATGCATTCTGCTCTACATTCCACTGAACACCCAGAGCTCTTTCCATGGGAAGCTAATCTTTGTTGAGGTCCAGCATCTTCACTCCCTTATCTCTATTTCCCTAAGATATTACACTAATGACAGAACAGTGATTGGAAATTTACTTTTTGAGTTAGAAAACATCCTTTGCCATATACTTCTGTGATTTGCTTATACAGAGTTGTAGAGATGAAAGCGCTGAAAGTTTACATCCTGCTTGGTCACTATGACCTGATGGAAAATGTCTTCAATATCTGTCATGAAGGCAATGGGACCTTTACGATATCAAAGCAGCAACTCCTATTAGTGTATTTGTCATGTCTTCATGGCTTCAAGTCTTCAACTATCATCCCTGTTCCCAAGAAGTCAAGGACCACAGGCCTTAATAACTTCAGACCCTTCGCCCTGACCTCTGTGGTGATGAAGTCCTTTGAGCGCCTTGTGCTTTCTCACCTTAAAGACATCACCGACCCCCTCCTGGACCCCCTGCAGTTTGCATACAGAACCAACAGGTCTGTAGACGATGCAGTCACCAGGACCTCAAGTGGGAGCTGAACATCAGCGCCCTCATCAAGAAAGCACAACAGAGGATGTACTTCCTGCGGCAGCTGAAGAAATTCAACCTGCCAAAGTCAATGATGGTGCACTTCTACACAGCCATCATCGAGTCCATCCTCACATCCTCCATCACTATCTGGTATGCTCCTACTACTGCCAAGGACAAGGGCAGACTGCAGCATGTCATCCGGTCTGCAGAGAAGGTGATTGGCTGCAATCTGCCGCTGCTCCAGGACCTGTACACCTCCAGGACCCAGAAGCGTGCTGGAAAGATTGTGGCTGATCTCTCCCACCCTGGCAACAATCTCTTTGAATCACTCCCCTCTGGCAGAAGGCTGAGGTCCATCAGGACAAAAACCTCACGCCACAAGAACAGTTTCTTCCCATCCGCCACTTGCCTTATCAACAAGGTCCGGTACCCTCCCTGACACTCTCCACACTCCACCTCTGGCTCTACATTCCACTTTACTACTCTGCTCTCTTTTATTTTATACTTACTTTTAATTGATACTGCGTGGACATATTTATATTGCTTATATTTTAATTCTTGTTTCATATATTTAGAGATTGTGTGACAAGCACCTACAACACCAAAACAAATTCCTTGTATGCGTAAAAAACTTACTTGGCAATAAAGCTTTTTCTGATTCTGATGTCTGGACCTTGTAAGAGTTCTTTGTTCAAAGAAGTTCCACCAAATGTTGGTGCACAATCGAACACCACACACAATGTCTTTCCATTCTTTAGTTCTAGTTGATCATTGGGTACAATATCTGCATACACTTTTGCAATGACATCACTCAAACTCCTTTTACTCTGAAAACAACGATGTGTCTCTATTAAAATTCAATAGCTGCTCTTTGCTGTGCCATTTCGTTGTGCATTCTCACATTGGACTTACGAAAAGGAAGTTTCAAGAAGTAATGTCACTCTTATGTCAATGTTCTGCTGACGTTGAGATTATGTCCATACATTTCTGATCTTCCACTGACATTTCTTTCTCTTTTATTTTACCATACTGCTATTCAATGAAATCTTGATTGTGCTGTTTGACTAACAATTCTTCCAAATTCTCAATGGAAATTCTATTAACTTGCATTGCTGAAGGATCATACCCATCACCATCCATACCATAACTGAGTGGTCCATTGATGATCCACCCAAGGATAGTCCACTACCCATGCTGTTAATTATTTTCCAAGGTTTCAGTGCTTTTGGAGTGTTTACAGCTATAAGCAGGCCAATTCTGGCATCTATTGGTGTCAAAACAAATACTCTCAGATAAGACCATTTTCTAACATCCATCTAATTAGGAATGTTGTCTTTGGTGACTGGAGTTAATTTTTGAGTATACATGTCTGGTAACTTTAGAAATGCATTTTCCTTTTAAGCAGCCACTTCTAATTCAGAGACTCTGTAACTTGTCACTGGCTTGTCCTGTCCAATGGTTTTCAGTAGTATTTCCATCAAGGAGTCAAGGAAAGCATATGTCTGCATGATTTTAGCTGGTAGTTTGGGATTCTCTTTGTTGTTTCTTTGTCTCTAGATATAGGATGGTTGGATGATTTTAGTGACAAATGTGACAGCATATGCGCTTTTGACAGATTTTGCTCATGTGCCATTTTTTCTAAACATCAACAGAGAACAGTTTGTCCACGAAATCAGCAATATTTAAAACTTAATTGTTTTAATTCAACTTCCAAAATCCAAAATAAGAGCGCAGCAGCTCAGAGCATTATATTCAACATCATACTCACAATAAGAATCTTTATCATCTTTGAGTTACATCCATGCTCCATATCTCATTCATGTTGCAAATCCAAGATATTCCATACGATTTTTTGACTTGAATGTTTTGACCTTCCAGGTTAGGCTGAGGATCATGATAATTTTTGCATGCACTTCATTTCCACCAGTCAATTTTGCTTTAAAAATTACATTAATTTAATGAAATGGGAAAATTTTTAATCAAAAATATTTTTTAATTCATATTATTAAAGGGGAAATTATGGCAGGAAATGCTCTCAAAAAAATCTGTAATAGAATAAACATTTTAGCCAGAAAACCAGATCTACTTAATGTTCAGACTTTAAAGTTGCTAGCGGGTGTTTTGATACAGCCTCATTTTGATTCTGCAGCTCTATTCTGGTACAGTAGCACTTCTCTGAGAACAAATGACAAACTTCAGAAAGCTCAAAATAAACTGGTAAGAGTAATACCTCAAATTAATCCCTGTACTCATTTAAATAGAAAGCATTTTAAGGATCTAGGTTTTTTGACAGTTGAGAAAAGAGTGACTTTAATAAAATTAGTTATCACCCATAAAACCTTGAATCATTTGGTTCCAATTTATTTGGATAATTACTTTGATATGGCAAGAGACCAGCATACCTATGGTACAAGGGGCAGTAATTCTAACATCTATCCATGTAGGTTCAAAAGTTTGATGAGGATAAATACCCATCTATATACAAGTGCAATTGCTTGGAATAAACTTACCAGAGTCTGTGAAGTGTATAGAAAGTGTGAAAAGTTTTAAAATAGTGGCTAGAAGATGGTGGTTTTTTTGTATTTGAATGTTTTATTTTGAATTAATTGTTAAACCTGGTTATACTGTTTTTCAATGTCGATTTTGAATGAATGAATTTTTTTTATATTTTGTAATAGGTTAGGGTATATTGCCTTCTCACCAAGTATAAGCCTCCATCTTTTTAATTACATTGAGGACCACAATGGAAATAAGCCTTTGGCTTCATTGTATTTGTTTTATCCTCGAGTTATCCTGAGTTTTTAAAATGTATGGGATGTTTTTATACCGTTCTTGTACATTTGTTTTTGTAAAACTTGTCAAATAAATACGTTCAATTCAATAATAAAAAAAGAAAATTACACTGCAAATGAAACGAAAAAGCAATTAAAAGAATGAAGTGGTCATTATTATTAACAAATTATAACCACCTCCCTAAATCCAAACATTTAAGGTCTCCAAGTTTCTCCACCAGCCCCATTTGCCGTGATGCAAGTATCCATCTACGACAACAGGTGGAAAATAACCAATACAAAATATGATTATAAAGACACGTATAAATGTAAACATAATAATGATAATAACTGAAATAGAAATAAACCAATACCTCTAAAAAGTTCAACACAAACCACATAATTTCTATTTTCATTAAGCAGCTACAAAACTAGACTATCACACTAGTCTCATGTTTACATACAGTGAGGAAAATAAGTATTTGAACACCCTGCTATTTTGCAAGTTCTCCCACTTGGAAATCATGGAGGGGTCTGAAATTGTCATCGTAGGTGCATGTCCACTGTGAGAGACATAATCAAAAAAAAAAAATCCAGAAATCACAATGTATGATTTTTTAACTATTTATTTGTATGATACAGCTGCAAATAAGTATTTGAACACCTGTCTATCAGCTATAATTCTGACCCTCAAAGACCTGTTAGTCTGCCTTTAAAATGTCCACCTCCACTCCATTTATTATCCTAAATTAGATGCACCTGTTTGAGGTCGTTAGCTGCATAAAGACTCCTGTCCACCCCATACAATCAGTAAGAATCCAACTACTAACATGGCCAAGACCAAAGAGCTGTCCAAAGACACCTGAGACAAAATTGTACACCTCCACAAGGCTGGAAAGGGCTACGGGAAATTGCCAAGCAGCTTCGTGGAAAAAGGTCCACTGTTGGAGCAATCATTAGAAAACGGAAGAAGCTAAACATGACTGTCAATCTCCCTCGGACTGGGGCTCCATGCAAGATCTCACCTCGTGGGGTCTCAATGATCCTAAGAAAGGTGAGAAATCAGCCCAGAACTACACGGGAGGAGCTGGTCAATGACCTGAAAAGAACTGGGACCACCGTTTTCAAGGTTACTGTTGGTAATACACTAAGATGTCATGGTTTGAAATCATGCATGGCACGGAAGGTTCCCCTGCTTAAACCAGCACATGTCAAGGCCCGTCTTAAGTTTGCCAATGACCATTTGGATGATCCAGAGGAGTCATGGGAGAAAGTCATGTGGTCAGATGAGACCAAAATAGAACTTTTTGGTCATAATTCCACTAACCGTGTTTGGAGGAAGAAGAATGATGAGTACCATCCCAAGAACACCATCCCTACTGTGAAGCATGGGGTGGTAGCATCATGCTTTGGGGGTGTTTTTCTGCACATGGGACAGGGCGACTGCACTGTATTAAGGAGAGGATGACCGGGACAATGTATTGCGAGATTTTGGGGAACAACCTCCTTCCCTCAGTTAGAGCATTGAAGATGGGTCGAGGCTGGGTCTTCTAACATGACAATGACCCGAAGCACACAGCCAGGATAACCAAGGAGTGGTTCTGTAAGAAGCATATCAAGGTTCTGGCGTGGCCTAGCCAGTCTCCAGACCTAAACCAATAGAGAATCTTTGCAGGGAGCTCAAACTCCGTGTTTCTCAGCGACATCCCAGAAACCTGACTGATCTAGAGAAGATCTGTGTGGAGGAGTGGGCCAAAATCCCTCCAGCAGTGTGTGCAAACCTGGTGAAAAACTACAGGAAACGTTTGACCTCTGTAATTGCAAACAAAGGCTACTGTACCAACTATTAACATTGATTTTCTCAGGTGTTCAAATACTTATTTGCAGCTGTATCATACAAATAAATAGTTAAAAAATCATACATTGTGATTTCTGGATGTTTTTTTTTTAGATTATGTCTCTCACAGTGGACATGCACCTACGATGACAATTTCAGACCCCTCCATGATTTCTAAGTGGGAGAACTTGCAAAATAGCAGGGTGTTCAAATACTTATTTTCCTCACTGTACATGTTTAACATTCTGTGTCAACTCAACCAGAGGTCCCCAGCTCAAAATATTTTGACACTTTTTTTTACTGGTGAAAGTAATTCATAAATCATTACAAAACTAAGATATTAAATGTCATGGGTCAATATTTATGTATTTTGTTTATGAATGTACGGATGGAGCCAAATTGAGAACCCTATATCTCTAGGATTTAATCATATAGTGCCTTAAAAATTAGGATAGAAAAAGGAACGTTTATTCTAAACCAGAATCTAAAAGGATATTAAGATATCTTTAATACTTGTGGAGTTATAGGCACTCGGACTTAAAAATAAAAAACAAACAAAAAAACACAAAGTGCTTTTTCCCATTTTTGGACTCACACTATTGGCATATACACTCACAGAGCACTTTATTAAGAAAACTTTAGTGCTAATAAAGTGCCTGACGTGATCTTCTGCTGTTTTAGCCCAACCGCTTCAAAGTTCAACGTGTTGTGTATTCTGATTTACTATTCTGCTCACTACAATTGTACAGAGGGTTTTTCCAAGTTACCACAGCCTTTCTGTCAGCTTGAACCAGTCTGGCCATTCTCTGTTGACTTCTCTAATCAACAAGGTCTTTCTATTCAACCACCATTCACTGGATGTTTTTTGTTTTTGGAACCATTTTGAGTAAATTCTCAAAGGAGATCAGCATTTACAGAAATACCCAAACCAGCCCGTCTGGCGCTAACAATCATGCCATGTTTGAAATCACTGAGATCACAATTTTTCCGCAATCTGATGGTTGATGTGAACATTAAAGAGGTCATGAAATGCTATTTTTGTTTTGTAGTTTTATTATCTTCCCTGAGGTCCAACAACTAAAAATAGGGCAGATGGGCAAAAGAATGCGTCCATGACATGTTTGTGCTCAAAACAGCAGGGCCATTATCCACTTCAGAGATGTAACATTACACCACGTCTTTTAAAAGCAGCCGAGATATGCATCAAGCAGTCAAAGACGTCTGTCTGTGCAGGTAGAAAAACCTTTAAATCCAGACAGGCACATGAACACTTCTCCAGAATAAAAAAAATTACTTGGGAGCCATTGGCTCCTTAAATGAAACATTAAGGAGCCAAATGGCTGTTTTTAGTCACCAAATCATATAATTGCTCGATTTAGATTGTTGTTGAGAAACAAAATTGTAAGCAGAAAAAAAAGACAGCTGATAACCTATTAATCAGAGGTTTAATAAAGAGTATATACAGGTGAAACTCGAAAAATTAGAATATCGTGCAAAAGTTCATTAATTTCAGTAATTCAACTTAAAAGGTGAAACTAATATATTATATAGACTCATTACAAGCAAAGTAAGATATTTCAAGCCTTTATTTGATATCATTTTGATGATTATGGCTTACAGCTTATGAAAACCCCAAATTCAGAATCTCAGAAAATTAGAATATTACATGAAATCAATAAAAAAAAGGATTTTAAATACAGAAATGTCGGCCCTCTGAAAAGTATAATCATGCATATGTACTCAGTACTTGGTTTGGGCCCCTTTTGCATTAATTACTGCCTCAATGCGGCGTGGCATGGATGCTATCAGCCTGTGGCACTGCTGAGGTGTTATGGAAGACCAAGATGCTTCAATAGCGGCCTTCAGCTCTTCTGCATTGTTTGGTCTCATGTCTCTCATCTTTCTCTTGGCAATGCCCCATAGATTCTCTATGGGGTTCAGGTCAAGCGAGTTTGCTGGCCAATCAAGCACAGTAATACCATGGTCATTGAACCAGGTTTTGGTACTTTTGGCAGTGTGGGCAGGTGCCAAGTCCTGCTGGAAAATGAAGTCAGCATCTCCATAAAGCTTGTCTGCTGAAGGAAGCATGAAGTGCTCTAAAATGTCCCGGTAGGCGGCTGCGTTGACTCTGGACTTAATAAAGCACAGTGGACCAACACCAGCCGATGACATGGCTCCCCAAACCAACACAGACTGTGGAAACTTCACACTGGACTTCAAGCATCTTGGATTGTGTGCCTCTCCATTCTTCCTCCAGACTCTGGGACCTTGGTTTCCAAATGAGATGCAAAATTTGCTCTCATCAGAAAAGAGGACTTTGGACCACTGAGCAACAGACCAGTTCCTTTTTTCTTTAGCCCAGGTAAGACGTTTGACATTTGAAGCCCATGTCCAGGACCCGTCTGTGTGTGGTGGCTCTTGATGCAGTAACTCCAGCCTCAGTCCACTCCTTGTGAAGCTCCCCTACACATTTGAATGGCCTTTTCCTGACAATCCTCTCCAGGCTACGGTCATCCCTGCTGCTTGTGCACCTTTTTCTTCCACACTTTTCCCTTCCACTTAACTTTCTATTAATGTGCTTTGATACAGCACTTTGAGAACATCCAACTTCTTTTGCAATTACCTTTTGTGGCTTTCCCTCCTTGTGGAGGGTGTCAATGATGGTTTTCTGCACAACTGTCAGGTTAGCAGTCTTCCCCATGATTGTGAATTCAACTGAACCAGACTGAGAGACCATTTAAAGGCTCAGGAACCCTTTGCAGGTGTTTAGCTGATTAGAGTGTGACACTTTGAGCCTACAATACTGAACCTTTTCACAATATTCTAATTTTCTGAGATTCTGAATTTGGGGTTTTCATAAGCTGTAAGCCATAATCATAAAAATTATATCAAATAAAGGCTTGAAATATCTTACTTTGCTTGTAATGAGTCTATATAATATATTAGTTTCACCTTTTAAGTTGAATTACTGAAATTAATGAACTTTTGCACGATATTTGAATTTTTCGAGTTTCACCTGTATAGTTGAAGATACGTTAGTTTGCATTACGCTTTTGTCTCCTCAATGTTCACACACTTTTCATAATTGATACAAATATAAGCGATAACACATTTTTTTTAGTACTGCCCTTCAGAATCTACATAAGCAGATATTTACATAAAGCATAGTATGAATATAGTAGCGTGTTGCCTTCCTGAGCATCAATGAATGTTTTCACCTTGTGTAATAGTTGTGTATGAGCAGTTGTCCTAAGTGTCAAAAGCTGTATCTCATATATATATATACAATACCGGTCATAAGTTTGAGACACTTGAATGAAATGTTTCTCATGATCTTAAAAATCTTTTGATCTTAAGGCATATGCTTAAATGTTTGAAATAAGTTTTGTAGACAAAAATATAATCGTGCCACCATATTCATTTATTTCATTACAAAATCTAAAATTTAACTTAAAAAAAACGTTTTTGAAATTGATGACTTGGACCAAATAATAAAGAAAAGCAGCCAATAAGTGCCCAACATAGATGGGAACTCCAATACTGTTTAAAAAGCATCCCAACGTGATACTTCAAGAAGTTGGTTGAGAAAATTTGAAGAGTACATGTCTCAAGAGTACAAGGGTGACTACTTTGAAGAGGCTAAAATAAAACACAGTTTTGATTTATTTAGGATTTTGTTTAGTCACAACATAAGTCCCATAGTTCCATTTATGTTATTCCATAGTTTTGGTGACTATTCTATTCTTCTAAAATGTAAAAAAAAATTAAAATACACATGGGACTGTCTGCACTACCAGTTGTGAACACACTGACGGATGATTCGCTGAGAAAGTGACTGATTCAAACTGCTATCCTGAGCTCTTCGGGCGATTCATGAAAAAGACCCGGTTCAGAAGAGTTATTTGGTCAAGACTCTCTCACACTGGGTTTGTAGATGCGTGTGGTCTAACGAGCTCATCACAACAGAATGGGTGAAAAGCGGCACAAGACACACTGGTGGTGCACGCTCTAAAGATGTATTCAATAACTCAAGATGATATCTGACGAGACCACATATGAACGCACACAACCCGACTGTCGACAATGGCGAATGGATTTGGTCAAATTTGCGTTCATTTTAGTCGCAGTTTGGAGCCCTGATGAAGGGGTCCTGTGTAAGCCCACTAATGATGAATCTCCCATGACAGGCCCCATCTCTTCTTCACCTGTGTGACTGACTGAGCACCAGTGGATAGGGCCAAAGGTGCAATGACAGAAAAATAGGTGTTGCTAATGCAGATTCAACAAATTCCAAATGAGCCGTTTTTGCAGCTTGGTTTAAATAAATGCTCTTTTCTATTAAGGAGAAAATTTTCAGTTCTGAAACGGTCTGTTTTTATAGTAGAATGACCTCTTATATGTCAAAACTTGATTCCTTATATAATGACCCCATTAAGCTTCTGACCAATATTTGCATGATTTTATGCATTGCACTGCTGCCACAAGATTGGCTTATTAAATAAATCGCATGAATAAGCAGGTGTACAGGTGTTCCTAATAAAGTGCTCAGTGAGAGTATAATGCAACAAGGGGTGCTGTAGTCAACTGATTTAATAATAGACCTACCTAACGGTGTAAAAATAAAATAATGACACTGACACATTTCTAAGGTAATTTTTTTTCCTGTAGTTTTACTCCAAAATCATAGGTGAAAACTGTCAGCCGGGAAAGTAAAAATGTTATTAATTTCACATGGAATAAACCTAAAGTCTTGTGCCTACACTTAGGAGCAAAATTAATGTGAGTAAATAATGACTCTATTTTCATTTCTGGATGAACTATTCCTTTAAGAACTTAAGAAATCAAAATTCACATTAAAATCAGATGACGACCACAAATTGCCAACGTCTGTGTAATGTTTCTCTTAAAATGATTTGAGATTACTCACTAGCAGAGGTAAGATCCATGTATTGGCAGACAGCATGAAGCAGTAGTCGCTCATAACTGTAGGAACACAGATACATCAAGTATTGTAACATTGTAAAGATTGCTAATGTTACTGCTTTTGATTTCTCCAGCAACATCTCAAGCATGCATCTACAGTAGTTAGTGGTGATCTGAATTTGTGTGTGGTGGTGAGAAATGCATGGACTGTGGGGCATTGTGCACCTGCTGCTAAGTTTGGTCAAGTAAATTGAGTTTGGATGTGCCATGAAGAATCCCAGCAGAGCTGACTCCAGCCCCTCCAACACTCCCTTAATGAGGAAATGGATAAACAGATATCAGACAGAATAGAGGTATGAAATGAAAGGGATGTAGAGAAAATACTTGTTAAAAGGCAACAGATAGATATCAAGATCAAGCAAATGACAATGAGAGTTTTGAAAGGGAGAATCACCATGGGAATCTGTTTGCGTCTCAGCGTTGAACGCAACCTTCGATCAATCCTCTGGAAACATTCCTGTGCACTGAAGTCAGGATTTCCTGTTCAAATATAAAAGACTGATTGTAACAAATTAACTATCAATGTTGTTTATCGATTAAAGGTGTAGTGTGTAATTTTTTCTATGTTAAAGTTGATCAAAGTTTAAGGTAAGAGACAAATATAGGTAAGCCTTACTATACACAGCCTGGCAAATGAAAAATATAAGCACTGTAGGTCCTATTTTCATATTTGCGTCAGGTGCAGTGCTATGTACTCAAAAAAATCTCAAATTTTTGTGAGAGTGCTAAATCTAAGTGCAGTTTTCGTACCAGGATAACAGGCAAATGGGCTTTGGTGGCTATGCGCGCAAACCGTTAATTTCATTACAAGACGATATGGGAGCTCCATGTAGTCCAATGTAGTGATTATTTTGGGTAATTTGCTATTTTTGTAAGACATAAATTGGGCTTAAGACGTCTGAAGACCATGTCTATTATCTACACAAAGTCTAAACTCAGTCCATGTATTTGCAGATTGGGGATACCTCCAGGAGATGCTATCAAAGTATATTTCAAACTAGGAACATAAAATGATCTGCCTGACAATTACAGTTAATACTAGCCATGATGTTGTGTGTCAATATATCAATAGGTTTAATTATACTAATATCCTCTATAATTTAACCATGCTCACATCCAATTAGTCCTGATGAGCACCACTTTTTCCAAAGAGTGTACACCTGACATTCAAGAAGGACGCAGTCACTGTGCACCATAACGCAAGACATAAATGGTCTACATTTCGACTGTCTTCTAATATATTGCAGACAGCTCAGTTACACTACTAACCAAGTACTTATGAATGGACTGTCTTCGTTTATATTGTTTGTGCTTTGCTTGCACTAGTTGCTAAGAATGTTTGGGATACCTGTTTGTAATAAAATCAAAATTTTTGCAATCCTGTTTGATGTAACTAGTGGCATAGAATTCGTGCACTTCACGTTTAGGGATGTTTTCTCTCTGAGAATGGTATGATGTAACTGATGTGCAAGACTTTCTCTCATTAAATTTAAAGTAATTGTGGGTTTCTGTGATTAAATAGTGTCAGACCCTCTCTTTGGTCTTTATGGCTCTTGGTGGAGTGGGTCCTCTGGGCTTCCTCTTCTAGAAGAGCCAACAGTCGCTCTTGCTCTTCCCCAGAACGATTCATAAAATCACTCCAGTACTGAGAGACATGAGAGAGAGAGTTTTAAAAAAGTCAAAACGTCCCTCAACTGAGAGCAGTAAAATGTCTTATACCTCCACATAGTTTCCATTGGTGCAGGCTTCAGTGAAGATGGTTGGTGAAGCCGTTTCGTACCCTTCACCATCCTCTTTAGAGCACTCGTCCCGTTCCAAAAGATTGTCCAGAAAGCGAGCTATGAATAAAGTTTATTCAAAACTTGGGAAATTACTTATGTAATAATTAAGACAAAATTCACTGTCAGTGTTATTTTCCCAAAAAACTAAACGCTGACAGCACCACAACCTGGCGATACAATATTACATTGATATTTGGGTCGCAATACAATAACATTGTAATTATTTAGGTTTAGTGTTTGTGATTAAAAACTGTGATATATTGCAATCTTCCTACTTTGACTTCCAAAAATATTGACCTCCCTATACTGTTCGGTCATTTTTGACTGAAATAAATTTTTCCGATGTAATAAAAAAGGTTTAGTTTATCTGAGCAGTACAAGAATTTGTGACTTTTCCTCCACAACCCATCTGAACACACACAAAAAATTGGACTTAAGTCTAAGTGGTCGTAAAAAAGTAAAAAAATTTGTAAAAAAACGTGAACTTGTGACACTATAACAGAGCATTTTTTATTTATTTTTTTTTTTTGGGTCAAATAAAATCTATAAATTAGCTACAATGCAGAACACACACACACACACACACACACACACACAAATGTATCACACCCACAACGTCTACTGAAGCGGTTTATTTTACAAAAAATACCACAATGATAGTGACTGAATATGAAAGTGAGCTCACTGTTTTCCTGGCGTCTCAGACTCTTCCTGCCCTTGGCTCTCGGAGTGAGGTCAGAATTACGGATGGCCTGGTTTATGAAGAACTGCTTCTTTTTGGCTGGAGAAACACGTTTGGCAGGAGAGCTGGGTAGAGATGAGCAGCGTGGCTCAATGAGGCTGAAAGAGAAACAGAAGATCATTAGAAATTCCTTTATTCTTTGCATTTTTAAAATCAGTTGCTCATTCTAAATTAACCTCTCATAGAGTGTGATTTAATCCTCTTCTATGCCCAGTTTCAAATGCATGCAAGAAAATGTGAGACTCAGCCATTACAACTTTTTTGATTGAAACCATTTAAAATGTCTGATGATACACCTTCAGCCAAAGAATAAACAAATAAGTCCAGCTTCAATGACTAAATTGAACACAATATTTTCTGAAACTTCTTGACTGATAAATTTCATTACATTCCAGATTTTTTAGAAATCATTTTACAGAGATTGCTTGGATGATTTCTATTTGTATGTCAGGTGCTAATCTTTCGAATTAATACATTCAAAGGAATATTCCTGGTTCAATACAAGTAAAGCTCAATCAACAGCTTTTTTGGCATATTATTTATTACCACAAAATATTATTTCAACTCGTCCCTCGTTTATAAAAAAAAGCAATATTGTGTTTATTGTGAGGCACTTATAATGGAAGTGAATGTAGTCAAGTCAGTAAACACCAAAATACTTATTGTTTCTAAAGTATAGCCACAAGATGTAAACATACGTGTTAACATGATTTTAGTCTGATAAAATCGCTTAACCTTTTCTGTGTAAAATGATATCCAGTTTTACAACTTTGAAGTGTCCATACGCAAGTACAGCTCTGAATGAGGTTATCAGCAGCAGATGGGAGATTCATCTCAATTAAAAATATACTTTGTGTGTAAGTATTTAATTGAGATGAATCTCCCATCTGCTGCTGTTACCCTCAACAATATGAAATTCAGGTGGCCTGGGTAGCTCAGCAAGTAAAGATGCTGACTACCACCCCTGGAGTCGCGAGTCCAGGGCATGCTGAGTGACTCCAGTCAGGCTTCTAAGCAACCAAATTGGCCTGGTTGCTAAGGAGGGTAGAGTCACATGGGGTAACCTCCTCGTGGTCGTTATAAAGTGGTTCTCACTCTGGGTGGGGTGCGTGGATGCCGCAGAGAATAGCGTGTCATTTTCACAGGTGTTGTCTCCGAGGTAAAGCGCTCAACAAGCCTTGTGATAAGATGCGTGGACTGACGCTCTCAGATGCAGAGGCAACTGAGATTCGTCCTCCGCCACCCGGATTGAGACGAGTCACTACATATGCCACCACGAGGACTTAAAGTGCATTGGGGAGAAAAAAAATTATAATATGAAATTCATGCTTATCCTTAAATTAATTTGCCATTTAAGTAAAAAAGGAAGCAAACCCAGTTATCAAAAGAAGATACGGTGCAACGGGGCTAAAATCTCCTAAAACACTAAACAGCAAAAAAAAAAAACAGACCATTTTCCTTAACACCTGTTTGTCACTTTACACAATAAATAGTCTAATAATAAATAAAACATTGCAAAATATTCCTGATCCATGAGAATGTCTAAAGTTTGATTTTGAGGCAATTTGATCTAATATTTAATTGTTTCTAAAAATTTGTGTAGCTAATGAGAATCTTGAAACACTTTGTTACCAGAAAAAAAGTAATTTTTCTTTAGGTGGGCCTTTAGCCCCATTGTACCCTAACCATTATCAGTGTTGCAGCATTATAACATCTATTTCTGAGCATAGAATAGTACAAATCAGTAAATATCTGTAGAGTATAGCCGAGTTAGAAACGTTCACATTGAGCTGCTGTGGTGCAACTACAGAACCTTTATCTCTGCTTTCAGTCCCACCAGAAACATACTCCTGTGCATTTATTTATAGCCCTGGCTTCAGGCTGGATGCTTTGCATGGAAATAGGTCACAGCTTTGCCTTGCAAAAACATCAATATACTTTAATTATATCTTAACGGTGTCATGTTCTATGATCCATGATATTTTCATTTTTTGTACATTAGGCAGGTGCTCACGGTCACCTTCAGAGAAACCACTAAATTGAAGATTGAGACTAAACCTACATATCTTAACCATTGAATAAAAAAATTCTACTCAACCGTTAATTACAATTTGCAGATTATTTCCTGTTACATTACAAACTGGATTATACTAACCTCCTCCTGTCATAGCCATTTAGCTGAGTTGCTAAACATTTCTTTTAGGCATTATCAGTTATTACACCAGTGACACAGTTTTACCGAAATATAGTACTTCTTTAATAGTTCATTTTATCTAAAACATTGAATGCAAATACAATCTAATAAAAGATAAATCAGAGGTGGTTTTAATTTAATAAGCTTTACCGGCAAACAAAAACAACTGAAGTGTGTATGCTGAGACAAATGACAGAATTAGCAATCGGCTACAAGCTAAAAACACTTACATTACATCCTGTTCCTCATTGTTATTGCTATTCAACACAACCATGGCACAGTCTTCACGCAAACAAGAACGACAAAAATACAAACAAAATAAATTTAGAAGGAGAAAATGTCCAGGAAATGTCGTTAGCCGCGATGGCTAAAAGCTAAAGGTAGAGAGAGGGGGCGGAGTCTGTGAGACACCCTGCAGCCTCCAAATATTATATTATATTTTTAATATTATATTATATTATTAATTATATTATATTCAGGATGTAACGGGATAACATATTTAAAATACAAAACAAAAGTAACTATTAATTACAGTTACAATTTAAATAGTTGGTAATCAGAGTACAGTTACAGCCAAAAGTATTTTATTACTGAAGAGATTACTTTGCATTTTATTGTCATTTATTTAATTTTATATTTATTAGTCTTTTCGCTTGGAAAACCTTTATCCATATAAATTATGCGATCCGAGGGGCGTTTGAACAGCGGTGAAACCACTGCTCTATATACAGGTGAAACTCGAAAAATTAGAATATCGTGCAAAAGTTCATTAATTTCAGTAATTCAACTTAAAAGGTGAAACTAATATATTATATAGACTCATTACAAGCAAAGTAAGATATTTCAAGCCTTTATTTGATATCATTTTGATGATTATGGCTTACAGCTTATGAAAACCCCAAATTCAGAATCTCAGAAAATTAGAATATTACATGAAATCAATAAAAAAAAGGATTTTAAATACAGAAATGTCGGCCCTCCAAAAAGTATAATCATGCATATGTACTCAGTACTTGGTTTGGGCCCCTTTTGCATTAATTACTCAATGCGGCGTGGCATGGATGCTATCAGCCTGTGGCACTGCTGAGGTGTTATGGAAGACCAAGATGCTTCAGTAGCGGCCTTCAGCTCTTCTGCATTGTTTGGTCTCATGTCTCTCATCTTTCTCTTGGCAATGCCCCATAGATTCTCTATGGGGTTCAGGTCAGGCGAGTTTGCTGGCCAATCAAGCACAGTAATACCATGGTCACTGAACCAGGTTTTGGTACTTTTGGCAGTGTGGGCAGGTGCCAAGTCCTGCTGGAAAATGAAGTCAGCATCTCCATAAAGCTTGTCTGCTGAAGGAAGCATGAAGTGCTCTAAAATGTCCCGGTAGACGGTTGCGTTGACTCTGGACTTAATAAAGCACAGTGGACCAACACCAGCCGATGACATGGCTCCCCAAACCAACACAGACTGTGGAAACTTCACACTGGACTTCAAGCATCTTGGATTGTGTGCCTCTCCATTCTTCCTCCAGACTCTGGGACCTTGGTTTCCAAATGAGATGCAAAATTTGCTCTCATCAGAAAAGAGGACTTTGGACCACTGAGCAACAGACCAGTTCTTTTTCTTTAGCCCAGGTAAGACGTTTGACATTTGAAGCCCATGTCCAGGACCCGTCTGTGTGTGGTGGCTCTTGATGCAGTAACTCCAGCCTCAGTCCACTCCTTGTGAAGCTCCCCCACACATTTGAATGGCCTTTTCCTGACAATCCTCTCCAGGCTACGGTTATCCCTGCTGCTTGTGCACCTTTTTCTTCCACACTTTTCCCTTCCACTTAACTTTCTATTAATGTGCTTTGATACAGCACTTTGAGAACATCCAACTTTTTTGCAATTACCTTTTGAGGCTTTCCCTCCTTGTGGAGGGTGCCAATGATGGTTTTCTGCACAACTGTCAGGTTAGCAGTCTTCCCCATGATTGTGAATTCAACTGAACCAGACTGAGAGACCATTTAAAGGCTCAGGAACCCTTTGCAGGTGTTTAGCTGATTAGAGTGTGACACTTTGAGCCTACAATACTGAACCTTTTCACAATATTCTAATTTTCTGAGATTCTGAATTTGGGGTTTTCATAAGCTATAAGCCATAATCATCAAAATGATATCAAATAAAGGCTTGAAATATCTTACTTTGCTTGTAATGAGTCTATATAATATATTAGTTTCACCTTTTAAGTTGAATTACTGAAATTAATGAACTTTTGCACGATATTCTAATTTTTCGAGTTTCACCTGTATATAGATCAGTGGGTGAAACACTTTCTTATGAAGTGTTACATTCATGCAAGCTGACAGATGGCGCTTTTACTCCGATGTGAGCAAGGAGCTCTAAAATAGGTTGTGAGTGAAAAGGTGGATGTGACGTCATTGAGGAACTTTTCCTTTGCCAACAAATTGTTTTGTTGTTGTGAGGTTCTAAAGTCAGTTTGGAGTTGCAGAAATAGTTAGTCTTGTGTAAATTGTCTTGTGACCATTTAGCTTTATGCTAAACTAAAATACTATTTCGAGCTCTTTTACTTGGACCTGTAATATGGTACGATTGTATTTTTTCTATCAAGATAATCCATGTTAGTTCATAATCTTTCTTCAGTAAGACTTGTGATATTAGGGCAAAGACGTAGGCCCTACTGCAAAAATCTTGTTCTTGATGAGAATTATCAGCGTTGCTGCATTACAACAGCTATTTCTGAGCATCTTTTTAAGAAGCATTCCCCCAACCCTAATTATATTATATATTATATTGCAAGGTTGTGGTGTTACATCGAAAACCACAACAATTGTGTAACATCATTGAATTTCATGGTAAAGATGAAGAGGTCAATACCAAATACAAATACTGCTGAAATGTTATTAAAAATGTATTAACATAAGACAACAACTGACATTTTACCATAGTGAAAATATTTATTTTACTTTTTTTATATTATTACTTTGTTGAATATCTCTGGTGGAACAAACCTTAAGATACCCAGAGTAGGTGCAAATGAAAGCTTAAGTCCTTAGGTAAAACAACAAACACATTCAACGTGAGAGCAGTTAAACATGACAGCTGCCAGAACTACTGTCGTTTACCAGAGACAGAGCCATCTCATCCCGGTCTTATTTGACTGCCAGTAATCATCCATAAAATCAGCACTCAGAAAATATCATTCACACACATAATTCATATTTTTTAATTCTCCAAAGTATGGCTTTTAGGAGACAACTCAGTTTCACAGAAAGTGAATGAGGAACAAAAAACATTCTGTAATGTCTTACAGCCACATCGATTAGTGAAAACATACAGTACTGTGCAAATGTTTTAGGCACTTGTGTAAAACTTTAAAAGTGAGGATTTCTTAAAAAAAATAATGCCATAAAAAGTTTTCATTAATCAATTAATGTCATCCAAAGACCAGTAAACAGAAAAAGCACTAAATTAATATTTGGTGTGAACACTTTTGCCTTTAAAACAGCACCAGTTCTCCTACTTACACCTGGACACAGTTTTTCTTTGTCATTGGCCGATAGGATGTTTAAAGCTTCTTGGAGAATTCGCCAAAGTTCTTTCATTTATTTAGGCTTTCTCAATTACTTCTGTCTTTTCATTTAATCCCAGACTGACCCGATGTTCAGTGGGGGGCTCTGTGAGGGCCAGGTCATAGGTTGCAGGGCTCCCTGTTCTACTATTCTGTCTGCAAAAGGAATGTTTGGGAGTACAAAATGTATATTTCCTATTGACACACTAAAGCTGAAGATATAAATAACCATTTTATGACAAATGTTGTTGTGAAACATCTTATGTGCTTAAGATTTTTGCACCGAAATGTACATACCATTTAGTTACAACTTCCCTTAACCGTTTTTGATTGCATACAAACTGACACTAATCCATTTTTGTTCAATATAGTGTTTCCATAAAATAAATAAATAAAACCCTCATTATTGCACACCAGACTCCAGCACAGTGTCAACATATTTAATAATACATTCTTTTCTGAGCATATATATTTGCATATAAATATTCTTTCATATTAACATCCAGATTCATGCACATTGCAAACTTTAAATTTAAGCTTCACTAGTAATTTCATCCATAATATCGCTGGTATTTTTGTAAATACAAGAAATACAAAATTTAAAGTAGGCTACAGTACATATCGAGTATTGTAACAATCATTGAAGTGCATTAAGATACAGTGATATGCCTGACTGAAACTTTAGATTTTCTTTAAGCTTAAGTGCATCAGAGAAAAAAGTTAGATAAAAACTCACATTACATAAATAAGAGCAATAAATAAAAATATTGACTACATGAAGGCAGTTTTTGAGTTTGATACCAGCTTTACACTGCACATTTAAAATACAAACATAAAAATAAAGAGGTCTGACATCATGTAACATTTCCAGTTCAAGCATTTGGTCCCAAATTGGGTCATACAAAGCAAACACTATATGAAACTGCAACTGACAACATGACAATATGCATAATGGATCTGTTGGAGAGGTCTGGCAAAGATTTCCCTCCAAAACATAATGCCATATGTTATGGTGTGTAACTTCAAGTTTCAGAATACAACACAACATACAATCAATGAAGAATTGCAGAATTAACAGGGTGAATTAACAGGCCAATTAATATTTGGCATTATACTGACATTGGCCAATAACATCAAGTGTTCACTTGGACAGAGTTTCGGCTTGGTCGATTAACCTTTACATACTTCACTGTACTGTGTATGCTGTACATCGACATTATATGAGACTTCGGGCCACTCTGCTTTCTAGATATTGGCATCAGCCAATGAAAAACACATATTGGTTGACCACTAATTGATTGACTGAATGAATGATTGATTGATTGATTTTAGGGTAACTAAACTAAAAGTGAACAAGGCACCAAACGTGGAGGAAGAATGATGCCTTTCTAATGTTCCTTGGTGAGCCGTTTTAAGTCAGTTCCATTCTGAATGTCTTTGTCTTTTCACATTTTGCTTTCCTGTGTTTTGGTACTGACAATAAACAATGCAGATGGGTCTTTGGTACCAGATGCTTGGTCTCCAGGTGGGTTCGATCCATTAGCTGCTGCCCCGACAGGTTCCATCTTGATCTGCTGATGCTGTCTTGAGACGGACTGACTGTTTGATTTGCTCTTTTTAGTCTTTTGTCCACTGGTTCGTGGCTCAGAGGTTTGTCCTGAGAAAGCAGCCTGTTCTGCAGAGGGTGATAAGTGTGAGCTTGGTGTTGAAGAACTGCTGGGTTTCTCCAGGTTGAGTTCAGTAGGTCGCTGAGGTCTGGTGGTTTGAGCTGCCACTGGTGCACCATTTACTGTTACCTCCTGTTGATTATCATCTGTCTGCTCCTTAGCAAAGTTAACAAACACCTGCAAGAGAAATCATTTTTGCCTAGTTTCTCTAGAGTAATGTCCTTCAAATAGAAACAGTGTCTGTTCCAAATCCTAGTTTGCTGCCTATGTAGGCATCACTTAAATATCAAGAGTTTTGTGGCTTTTAGTACATGTCTGTTAGCTTTGAGGTAATTTCTAAGCTTGTGTATTCCTAAACGCTAGAGCTGGGTATTGATACAGATTTCCTGATTCGATTCTGGTGGGACCGACATTTCTGTTACAATGTACATTTTGATCTCAGCTAATGCTCTAAATTATAAAGGAACCTTCTAGGCAACCCTTCTAGGTACAATCTGAAAATATAAAATTTTACAAATTATATTTCAATATTAGTTTTTCATCAAAATGGTCACATTTAAGCTTTTGAAAAACTCAGTCCATTAAATCAATTAATGTCTTCAAATTACATATATTATGTTCAATGTTGTGTAAGTTGTGTAACAAATTACTAATAATTTCTCTAAAATTGTTATCAGATTACTTTACTAATTACTTAATTGAAAAAGTAATTACATTACTAATTACTTTAAGTTACTTTCTAAATAAACGCCGCTCAACAAATTCAAAATAATGTCTTCGTTTTTCCACAAAAGTCCTACACTCAGCACCTCACATTTCTCCATCACAATGACTTGTTATGGGCCATAATTTATTTATTCTACATAAATAATATATTTGAAATATGCATAATGCTTAACTTAAAAGTAATTCAATGAACTGAAAGTCAGTAACTGTTATCTGATTACAAGAATTAAAAATGTAATGTTACATTACTTTTGACAAAAAAATTATTTTGTTATAAATTAATTTAATTTATTTGATTACAGTAACTAATTACTCTGAAATTGGATTACACCCAACACTGATTCTGTTGCATACTTACATAATTTGTACTATTTACAAGTATTTCCATTGATATGTTGAACACTTTCTTAATCAGTACTGTGTCTTTAAGACGAGCGTCATCAGCCAATAAGCGCATATACCGAGAGAAGACATCTATAATTTCTTCAGTCCATCCATGTGTTATTAGAATTCAATGTTTCTTTTCTTTTTTTTTTTTTTTTTATCAACAACTGACTGTTAAAAGAGACATTATTCAATGACATATGGATCCATGGATATCATCTTTGGACACAGAACGAGTTAAACCAAACTTTTACTCTCAACACGCAGTGAAAGGAGCTCCGTGCTAATAAATTCTCCACTATACATCAATCACTGGTGAGTGAAATCTGAACATTTATTAGACAGTGGCTTATCATAACACATTTTTAGTCTCATAGCTTGAGATTTGGTTGCATATTCAAGTGATTTAATTGCAATATAGAATGTTGTCACAAAGTAAAAGATCGATTTAAGAATCAATATCGAGATGGTTCAAACAAAGATTGTGATGCATCAGAAAATCTATATTTTTATCCATCCCTACAAAATGCTAACAAAATTCCACAGATTTTAATGAAATCAAATAGAATGCAAAATCAAATAGCTCTATATAATGAGAATGTGGCAAATGGTTCATTGTTGTGATGAAACTAAAGCTGTTTTTAAGTGTCTCACTCTATGAGTGACAACACTGTGTGACATTAAAAGACTGCATTCTGTTCCATACCACTGCGCTGCGCCAGCTGTTATTGAATGGAAGAATGCATCCTGTGAGACCTAAGAAGTTTTATGTTAATTAATTGACTATTTTCCCAAATATTTGTGCATGTCTTGGGCCTATGTACATAATAGACAGCAAGATAGCTAACTAGGTTTAGGATTAGAGCTCAGTCTCAGGACTGTACTTTTACCTGATCCAGTGTAGTCTGTGACACAGAGTAGTCAGCTATTCCTAGCTTCTCATAATTATTTGACAGAACCTCAAAGATGCAAGCGAGTGAACAGCCCTGTGATGGCATCTGGTACTGGAGCACGTTCTGATGTCTCTCCTTCAGCTGAATACCAGGGAAGGATTTCTGGATATAGGTGTCCACAGGGCATGGTTCAGTAGACGGGGCTGACAGGCGAAGGATTATCGTGTAACCATCACCAAACCTGACAGGAAAAAGTAGGAGGACAAGAATCTTTTGTATGCATGGTATACATGGATGACATCCTACATTTGCCATAATGTGTTATACACAGCAAGAGTACACTGGGTGGGATACTGTATTATAAAATACAATACACTCAAATAGACTAATTATTTGTTAATTTAGAACCCAGTAATAGTCATTCTGGCCATAGCAGGAACCTGTTCTTGAGGTGCTGAACTGAGCCTAGGCACTGGAACCTGCCATTCACCATGATGGCCATACGGGTACACAGGGCCTCACATTCTTCCATACTGCAAAGATAGAAGAGCATCCAGGGTGCAGAGATGTTCAGAAAACATGTACAGAAATGACATCTGAACAACTCATTGCAAACTGTATAATATTCATACAACTTTAAGCAAACATAAATGCATTTGCACAGAGTTCAAATACATCAATGTAATCTTAGGGGCTATTCAGATAGTACCTGTTCTTGCACTTAAAAAATGTAGACACAATTCAAATAATGAAACAGAATGTGGGTGTCTCGAGATGCATTTTTTAAATTTGACACTTCACACAGCATCTTAAAAACATGACACAATGGGAAATATGGTAATAAGTGAAAGTAGGCATTGATGTGTTTTTGTGGAGGCGGTCAGATGCAAATGTCTACCATGGTGTGACATCATAATGTGGAGGAAGTAGAGAATGAGTAATTTTGTCAGCTTCGCGTGCTTGTTCATAAATGGGTTTACAGTGCATTTTCAACATGTTTTCCATGCCCACCTTGAATGCTGTATCCTCTTAATATATCGGTGCAGAAATGAACACCATGCAAACGCAGTATGTGTGAAACAAGCCAAACTGTATAATATCCTAATAGTGCCCCCTACCTGTGGGAGGTGAGAACAACAGCCCGTCCCTCTTTGATCACACCGAGGATACAGTTCCAGAGGAAGCGCTTAGCCTTCGGGTCCATGCCAGTCGTTGGCTCATCCTGAGAATCCCAGTAAGGATGGAAAAAATGTCATGCACACATCATCTGATACATTGGTTCAAAAAGCAAGTCAGTCAAATCTGGTCTAAAATGACTCTGCACCAGTATTTAATGACGTGATCTAGTGCTCTAACTTCACAATGGTGAATAGAAAATTGTGTCTGAACTAGAGCTGTCAGAATTAATACATTAACGTATGCGATTAATTAAAAAACATAAATTGTGATTAACGCATTTAAATTTAATACAGCATAAACACTTGTTGGAAGGGCAGAACCTCTGCGATGTGTCCACCCAGAGTCATTACACTGACACAAACTTCACAACACGCACACACAATAGCGCTTCTGTGTCAGTGATAAAATTATGGATAAAGGACTTCTTATCGCTATTTGATGTACAAAACAAACCCAAATGAGACTTGTGATAGAAATCTAGTATCTAGTTTTAGCCTCTGTAAGGCACTTGAGATGTTTTTGTCTACAAGCGCTTTGCATGTGGAGTTCAAAAAGGCACTTGAACGAAACATGAACGCAGCTTCACGATTGCTGTAAGAAAGCATCTACCGGCAGATTAATATTGTGGAAGATGAGAGTTTAAGAGATTAAATGTCCATTGCAATGAATATGCAACTTATGGGGGGACTAGTTCTTTGAAATTAGTCAACCTTCCAATTAGACTTTGGAAAACGTTTAATGTTACTCAAATTAGTGCTTTTTTTCTTTATACTGCAGAAGGCTTTGTATGAAAAATTTTAATAAAGCATTATATTGTTGCATATTGTTTTGTTTTATTTCCCAAGATGGAAATAAATGTATTTTGACAGGAAAGGAGTACATATAGTATGAAATTTCAGTACTTTCAAAATCTACGATTAATCGTGATAAAAAAAATAAATAAAAAAAAAGCGATTAAGAATTTTAATCGACTGACAGCACTAGTCTGAACACATTATGGCAGATTTTGATAATCAGTGCTGTTGTCCTCATGCCAGATTGTTGTCAAATGACACACATGCATGCTTCTGCGCTATAACAGAAATTTAAGTTTACTCGCAGACATGCAAAATGAGGAATTTAATGTCTCTATGCTCCTACAATTGATAACAGAAAAGACACACAGCTCCTCAGTCACAAAAACATTGGTCTCATAGGTGTGCATGGGCAGTCATACCAGGAAGATGACAGGAGCAGCTCCAATGAGAGAAATGGCTGTGGAGAGTTTGCGTTTATTTCCTCCACTGTAGCCGCCAGCCTCTCGCTCAGCATACTGACTCAGACCGAGCTTTTGCACACCCCACTGTGCCACCTACAGGACCGATATTTACAAGAACAGTTAGTTAGCTAAATATCTCCATTAACCCTGACCTTTGGTTTAATTCTAGATACTTCAATAATAATAATCTTGGAGAGTTCTGTACCTTTGCCACATGAGCCTCTGGCACTCCTCTGAGGCGGGCATAGAATTCCAGGTGCTCTCGTCCTGTCAGTAGGTCATTGATAGCGTCAAACTGAGGACAGTATCCCATCAGCTGATGAACTTTCTCCATTTCTGTAAGAACACTGAATATAAAAAAAGAGTGCATCAATTTACCATTACACACTGTGCTTAGACTAAATACATTTTAGCAAAAGTGCTGTCAGTAGATCACATTTTTTAATAGCAATTAATCGCAGATTTTGAAAATGCTGAAATTTTACATCATCTATATACTTAAAATGATATATACATAAAATTTTACAAACAAAGCCGTCTACAGTATAAAGACAGAAATGCACTAAAATATCACCAATTCAAGTAACATTAAACGTTTCCCAAAGTCTAAGTGGGAGTTTCACTAATTGAAAGAACTAGCCCCCCCATAGGTTGCATTTTCATTGCAATGGGCATTAGATCTATTAAACTCTCATCCTTCAAAATATAAATCTGCCGGTAGACTGTGGCTATCCACTTTCCTACAGAAATCGTGAAGCTGCATTTATGATTGGCATCAGTGTTTCTATGACAGCTTTAACTTCAAATGAAAAGCGCTTGCAGACAAATATGTCTCATTCTGCATGTTGGTGATAGTAAGACCTCAGCCGTGCTTCTATGCTAATTAAAATGCACCTTACATAGGCTGAAAAATACTTGTTTTTATCACAAGTCCCATCTGGGCTTTTTTTGTACATCAAATATAGTTAAGAGGTCCTTTCTCCATCTTTTAATTACTGACATGGGATCGCTGTTATGTGCGTTTGTGGTGTGTGCGTCCGGATGGACACATTATAACGGTTCTGCCCTCCCAACAAGTGTTTATGCTGGTTTATGCTATATTAATGGTAAATGTGTTAATCGTGATTAAGAAAAATAACGCTTTAAACTTTAATTAATCGCATGCGTTACTTCGTAAATTCTGACAGATATACTAAGTAATACTGATTCTTCTGGAATAAAATTGAAATCCCTATTCACTTTATATCTTGCTTTCTACTTGTTCAAATCAAGATACAAGCACAGCGCATCCGACATAATATAAGAACAAGAATGAGTAGAGGAACAAACTGCACAAATTTAATTGGTTCTCATGTGTCTCATTATGCCCGAGCTTTAAACATATGGAGCATGTGCATGAGATTTAAAAGCAAATAATGGCTTATATTATAGTCTGTTTCTCATACATGTTTCTCTATCATATGGCTTTGGAAGACTTGCATAAACTAATTTTATGATGCTTGATTGGACATTCTGCTAAATGTCTCCATTCAGTTTATATATAAGTAAATGATGACAGAATTTGTATTTTTGGGTGAACTATATCTTTAAAAGAGATGCTTTAGCATGTGAAGAAGAGATGATGGTGGTCTAACCTGTGGTTGCTAAGAAACGCCTCTCCATAAGTGATGCTGGTGTCACCCGTGAGCATACGGAAAGTTGAGGTTTTCCCTGCCCCGTTTACACCCAAAAGCCCAAAGCACTGCCATGGAAAAAGAAAACATGTCAAAACCTGCTTCACATACAACAATCTAAACTTGCTCTACAACATAAGACAATTTAGATATGTCTCAAAAGCCCTGTTTACACCTGGTATTAGGTAATATGCAATTCGGGTGATCCTATTGCTAGATTCATATGTAAACAGGCTCCAAAACATTTTGTGATCAGATCACCATATTGGGACCACATTCGGAGGTAGTCAAAACAATATGTGGCCACATTGCATTTGTAGTGTAAACATTAATCCGTTTCGATGCGTCCCGGCCAACATCAAGGAGCCACCTACTCACTTCTCAATCAACCATTGCGCTAAAGCAAGGGTTTTTTATTTTTATTTTATACCCTTTTCTCCCCAATTTGGCATGCCCAATTCCCACTACTTACTAGGTCCTCGTGGTTGCGCGGTTACTCACCTTAATCCAGGTGGCGGAGGACAAATCTCAGTAGCCTCCACTTTTGAGACTGTCAATCCACACATCTTATCACATGGCTCGCTGTGCATGACACCGCGGAGACTCACATCTTGCGGAGGCTCATGCTTCTCTCTACGATCCACGCACAACCCCATTGAGAACGAGAACCACTGATCGCGACCACGAGTAGGTTACCCCTTGTAACTCTACCCTCCCTACCAGCTGGGCCAATTTGTTTACTTAGGAGACCTGGCTGGAGTCACTCAGCACACCCTGGATTCAAACTCCAGTGGTGGTAGTCAGAGTCAATACTCACCTCTCCTCGAGGAATGCCTAAGCAAAGCCGATTCACCGCTGGCATCCTGCCTGCCTTATACACCTGCAGAGACACAAAGAATCATGGTTTTACCCTTAAATGGTTCAACCAAGATTTCTGTTTAAATATTTTAATTTATATTTAATATTCTGTTTGTGTGGTATTTTGTGTGCTTTTGTACCTTGCTGAGGTCTGTGAGGGTCAGAATGTCTCCTTTAGCTCTCCCATTCTTGACACGGTCTCTCTCTCTTGCCACATCCTCGTCCTCTATGCCCAGTGGGGGCAGCACAAACCCTGTCCATCGGCTGTGGGGGAATTATCAGTTACTATACCAGGGGGTCTAGGTTCGGATGGTTGGAATGGGGAGTTAGCCTCTGCTGCTAGATGCCATAACTACACCACAATGCGTGTACGATGCAAGCTTAAGATATTTACTAGTGCATGGCTTTGGTTTTTTTGTGGTGCCATCAGACAATCAGCATTGCCATTTTTTAGGGGCTCCAGAGTGATTAGTCACATAATGTGATTGGCTCAAAAAAATGTGGCAGCATTCATGGATGCATACACTGCCCAAGCCTTTGAGATGAATGGGAATACTTCAAGTATTATAGACCTCATTGAACTAGGCAGCTACATTTTGAATTAGTCAATACCATATTTAACAAGACATTATTCAAAGAGCTAGGAAAAAATATGTACCTAAAATGAATGAAGAATTTATACTGCAGCAGAACAGTAAAGATGAAGAACACAATCCCTTCCATCGCCATGGCAAACAAGTTCTTCCCTACAAAATCCCAAGACAGAGGATCCAGATTCTGCTTGGTTCCTGTAGAGATTTACAAAAAAGTTTAATTTAAAAACATAAAAAATGTACATAAAAAATGTAAATGACAGGTTTGCTTCTCAGTCCAACTATGGCTGCATTGAATCAGTATTAATGTACAGGGTGACCCCAAAAAAACCTCTGTTTAATAGCTCATATCTTAAAAATGCATGAACGCATAAGATTTTTGGCATACTTCTATTACTTAATGTAAACCAAAAAATTACGTCACTGTGACGGCATCGTGAGCAACAACACATGTGTGTTCATTTTGTTCTTTACAGAAAGTCGTATAGGGACGGCAAAAATCTTGGAAATGCCTTTATACATTTTTAAGATATGAGCAATTAAATATAGAGGCCCCGTTTGTTTTGGGCCACCCTGTATATCTAATAATCACACAGTAAAGATTATGTCAATAATTGAAGTCATTTTATGTTATATTACATTAGATTACATTTAACTTTATTATATGATGCTTTTTTTAAATGTTAAATTGCTGCTTTCACTTAAAAAAACTAAAGCACTGTTCTATTACTGGCTCTTAAATAATTAATTATTTTTTTTTTTACCTATTTAAGAAACACTTGAAGGCTTATAATATTGACATTAAAATAAAAAGGGGTGTTTTCAATAGCATATTTGTTTATTTATTATTTTTCAGCAGTTGGGGTGCCGTGGGGAAAAAAAAAAACTTCAGAAAGTTTTAGAACCACTGGTCTAGAGCTTTCAACCCTGCACTATACCCTGGGTTAAAATCATTTTAAACCATGGTTTAAGGCCACTTTTAACCCTGTGTTAAGCAATGTTTCACACTTGTTATTTTGAAAGGGGTTTAATAACCCTTTTAAAGGGATAGTTCACCCAAAAATTAAAATACTTTCATAATTTACTTACCCTCATGCCATCCCAGATGTTATGATTTTCTTTATTCTGCTGAACACATAAGATTTTTAGAAGAATATCTGTAGGTCCATATGGTGACCAAAACTTTTAAGCTCCAAAAAGCACAAAAAGGCAGCATTGAAAGTAATTCAAAAGACTCCAGTGGTTAAAACCATGTCTTCTGAAGGGATGATAGGTGTATGAGAACAGATCAATATTTAAGGCCTTTTTTAAAATACACCTACATTTTCACTTTCACTCACACTTTTTATTATTGGCGATTCACATTCTCCATATATATCACCACCTACTGGGCAGGAGGAGAATTTATAATAAAAAAGGACTTAAATATTGATCTGTTTCTCACCCGCACCTATCATATCACTTAAAAAGACATGGATAAAACCACAGGATTCATATAGATTACTTGTATGCTGCATTTATGTGCTTTTTGTAGTTCTTCTAAAAATCTTTGTTTGTGTTCTGCAGAAGACAGAAAGTCATACACATCTGGAACGGCATAAGGATGAGTAAATTATGAGAGAATTTAAATTTTTGGGAGAACTATCCCTTTAAACCTGGGTAATGAAACCCTGCACTAGAGCATAGTCAGTATGGCTTTTGTGGTGCTAACTAGACTTGCCACAATATCATAATTTTCACACCAGTGTAGTGTTCATGTTCAAACCGACTAACACCAGTATTACCGCTGGCTGGACACTAGGTACTATGTAAAAGTACTATGGGGTAGTTTGCATTAAGTAATAGCCTACACATTAATGCAAGGCAGCTAGATTTCAAACTCTTCAAACTTTATTTTTTCATTTCTTTTAACTAAAAATTAAACTGAAAAAATGAAGTGCAATTAAAATGTGTGTTGTTGAACTTATTGAAAGATGGCTTTACAACAGTTGTGAAGGGCAATATCTCTCTGGCAATGCACCTACTTCATCTGTGCATTCTCTCCATCATGGGCTACCGGTCGGGTATTTCGTTGTCCCAGTAAATACATCACTTACTGTGGGTTGTTGCGGGTTTAATGTTGGTTTTTTATTACCTTTCATCCCAGGACCTAGTTTAGCTGCCCCGGAAGAGTAACGACTTTGAATGTGTGTGAATAAATTTGTTTTTTCCTTCTAGGGCTGGGCGATATGTAAGAAATATATTCACAATATTTTTATAAAAAAAATATTATATTACAATATCCAATTACATTGTCAACCCCCCGGATGAGGGATTGGTGAATATTCTTGCTTTTGTGATTTTGAATTGAAAATTAATTAATTTATTTAAAAAATGAAAAACTTAAATCAAAGATATTTCAAATTGCACTTCAAACTAAACAAAAAAAATTAAACTAATGAAGTGCTAAAATATATATATATATTCTATAAAGTACTGACAACATTTCTCCCAAATAAACCCGCAACAACCCGGACAACGATATATCTAGGGCTGGGTATCGTTTTTCGATACCGATACCAATATCTTGACTTAGATACCGGTTCCTAAACAACACTTTTTCCAATACTTTGGTCGAAAAAAAAAAAAACTCAAGAAAGCAGGAAAATGATGAACACCGGTATTACCTCTGGTTGGACGCTAGGTGGTGGTACTATGGGATAATGTTCGGTAAACATGGTTAGGGTTAAGCTTACACAATAAAGCAAGACACCTTGGTTTCAAACTTTGAACTTCATTTTTTATTCATATAACTAAAAGTTCAAATGAAACTGGAAATAATTAAGCATAATTAAGCATTTAAAATGTGTTGTTCAACTTTTTGAAAGATGGCTTTACAACAGTTGTGAACATCTCTCTCTGGCAAAAAAGCTTCATCCGGGCATTCTCTACCTGTCGGGTATTTGTTATCCAGGAAAATATATCATGTGTTTGAATAAATTTGTTTTGTTTCCTCCCTCACAATATATATATATCCAATTACATCGGAAACCTCGGGGCTGAGGAATTAGTGAATATTCTTGCTTTATTGATTTTGCATTGAAAATTAAATAATTTATTTAAAAAACGTAACCACCTTTCCATTTACCGTCAGGCAAGAATCCGTCTAAACATGCAGGCGGAAAATTACTTACACAAATAAAGACATAAAAACAATTAAAAATGTAAAAATAATAAATATAATGATGATAATAATTACTGTAACAAATCATGCTTCGAGGTGAACTTGTTTTTGTATTATTTTATATAGTTTGTATTATTTTACAGGATGCAGAGTTGAGTTCACAATAAACTGCTCTGTGGAAATAAAGTGACCTGGTTCTCAAAACACCTCTTGAACTGAGATGTCTGAGGTCATTTGCACACTCATAAAAAATAAAAAATTAAAATCGGAAGGCAGAAACAAAGAGTGAGATCCTTAGATGCACGTGTTCCTCGAGACTGCACGCCTCCATATCAGCGTGTCATATATTCCCATATACGGCTTTTCTGTCATCTGGACTTAATAATATAATAAAGAGTGTTTCTTCAAATGCGTGTCTTTGTGTCAACGGGCAAATTATTTGTTATATTAATTTGATAATAATAATAATAATAATAATAATTTAATAGATTAATGGGAAAACGAGCCAAATATCGTCATGACATGGTCAAAGGCATCAGCTATTGGTGATCTCGCTGACCATCATTGATCCCGAGATCATCATCTGTTTGCCCGTTTAACCCGAATGTGCATTTCTCTCTATAAAATAACTAAGTGTTCAGACAGTCTCTTGATGGTTTTTCCGACACATTCAGAATCATTACCGCTTTTCCCTGTGTCGCTGCAGCTCGCTTTGTGCGTACGCTTGTAAAAACGCTATTTTAAAGGCTCATTATTATGGTTTAGTATTTCTCTGTAATGTAGAACTGTGTTAGCAATGTTACGTATAACATTCTTTCTCAGCCCTGGAATTCAAACCCTTTTCTGATCCTAGTGATTTTCCTTCATGGCTAAACACAGCCAATCACCAGCACTTTTAGATTTGGGCACATCTAGCATGCTAGATTTATCACTGACGTAGACAAGATTATAACCCCCTAGGTATCGAAATTTGCTACCGAACGACAAGACATTTTTCAATACTCGATTGTTTAGAGGCAGTTCGGTCGGTGCATAAAATGTATCGATACCCTCAATACCCAGCCCTAAATATATCTATATATATATATGATGGAGAGAATGCACGGATGAAGTAGGTTCATTGCCAAACACTGCATCTTTTTTGTTATTTTGACCAGTTGTAAGCTGTCAAATAAATGCTCTAAATGACAATATTTTAATTTGGGAGAAATGTTGTCAGTACTTTATAGAATAAAACAAAAATGTTTATTTTACTCAAGGACATACCTATAAATAGTACATTTATGATAATTTATGATTTACAACTGATAATTTTGCAGCTGTCTCTTAATTTCTTTACAGAGCTGTATATATACTGGCGGTCAAAAGTTTGTAATAATGTACAGATTTTGCTTTTAGAAAATTGTATTTAGTACATTAATTCCCCAAAGTGGCATTCAACCGATCAAAAAGTATAGTCAGGATTGTCATTACTGATGTAAAAAACAGCACCATCACTATTTGAAAAAAGTTATTTTTTATCAAATCTAGACAGGACCCATTTCCAGCAGCCATCACTCCAACAACTTATCCTTGAGTAATCATGTTAAAATGCTAATTTGGTACTAGAAAATAACTTGCCATTATATAAAACACAGTTGAAAGATATTTGGTTCATTAAATTAATCTTAAAATTGTCTTTGTGTTTGTTTTTCAGTTGCCACAGTATGCAATAGACTGGCATCTCTTAAGGTCAAATTAAGGTAAAAAATAGAAAAATAGAAACAGCTGTCTCTAGAATTTTGTCAGTCAATCATTGTTTTGAGGAATGAAGGCTATACAATGCTTGAAATTGCCAAAAACTGAAGATTTAATACAAAGGTGTACACTACAGTCTTCAAAACTAACTCTAACAAGGACAGAAAGAAATGTGGAAGGACAGATGTACAACTAAATACGAGGATAAGTACATCAGAGTCTCTAGTTTGAGAAATAGACGTCCTCAGCTGACAGCTTCATTGAATTCTACCCACTCTAGGGTTGTGCCGATGGACGATATCATCGATATCATCGTCCATCGTGATGGCTGACCAACATCACGATGTAGAGCCACCATCGTGATGCCACGCCCCCTTTTGCGAGTCTTGCTAGTGTGACTCACTAATCCTAGTCTCTTCTATAGTTAACCTAAAAACTTTGCAGGGATTGCTCTGTAAATTAAATTGAGAATATAACTAATGCATATATGCTATTTTAAATACTGTAGTATATGCCAGAGGCGTGGCGTGTTAGTCTGTGAAAATACCGTGTCAGGCAGGCTACACAAATATTGATCTTGACATTGTTAGCTTCTTGTCTTTTTTTTACATGTCTTACACTGTACATTTAGATTAAAATATTTTATGTTGTAGGCTACAAGAAAATAGCCTTTATTAATTAATTATTAGTAGTTGTAGTGTCTCAGAAAATCTTGCTCATTGTCACATAGCTCTTGCATACACTGAAGCGGCAGTTTAAGATAAACCCAGACCAGCGAGCGTCAAATAACTTTTGTCTGGTTAATACTTTTAAAGAAAAATTTCCTTGGCCATAAATCCATAATGTCAAATCAAATGAAAGAAACAAGGTGAATATGAATAACACACATTTATTAAAACATAGAAGAACAACAAATAAAGAACTAGAAAGCGGAACAACACTCAGACCGAAACTTCGGCATTAACATTTCACTTATAATTAGCAGCACAATTAACTTCAGCACAGGCTACAAAATAAATTATGATATTGAAATATTGTAAAGTGGTCATATGAACTACACAAATGAGCGTTTAAAAAATAATATGCAAAATCGAATAGCTCCACAGCGGATGGCGAAAAATGCGTAAAGATGTCTAATATCTTTCACCATAGACCATGTTTAAATTTCGATGTTTCTGGCCAGAAATACCAACATATTCACTTTATCTGGTTTTAATAAGCTGCGGATTGGAGTAACTACACTACCCGCTGTGCTGAAGACCCGCTCTGATGGAGTACTGGTAGCACATATGCACAGATATTTCCGTGCTAATCTTGCCATGAACGGAAACCTTTTGTCGTTCGTTTTCCACCAAGTCAGCGGGTCCTCTTCCCCATCAATGGCCATTTCCTGCAGGTAAATGGTCATTTCTGCCTCGACCTTTTGCTCATCAGTGAGTAAAATAACGAAATTATAGTTTTTAAATGGAAAGTATTTATGTAAAGAGATATATTAAAATAAAAAGTGCACAACTCTTCTTAAGTGAAAGCTAAAAAAAAAAATGCTTCACGTGCAACCTACTGATAAAGCCCGCCCCGCCCCACCCCACCCCACTGACGATATCATCGTCCATCGCGATGTTTTACTGTCAACATCGTCAACTGCCAATTTAGGGGACATCGCCCAACCCTAACCCACTCAACACCAGTTTCATGTACAACAGTAAACAGAATACTAGGGGGTGCAGGCCTTATGGGAACAATTGCAAAGAAAAAGCCACTTTTGAAACAGAAAACACAAAAAGAAAAGGTTAGAGTGGACAAAGAAACAAAGACAATGGAAAACAGATAATTGGAAAAGAGTGTTATGGATCTTAACCCCAATGAGATTTTGTGTGATCAGCTATACTGTAAGGTGCGTGAGAAGTGCCCGACAAGACAGCCACATCTATGGCAAGTGCTAAAGGAAGCGTGAGGTGAAATGTCACTTGAGTATCTGGACAAACTGACAGCTAGAATGCCATGGATCTGCAAAGCTGTCATTGCTGCACATGGAGATTTTTTAATGAGAACTCTTTGTAGTTCAAAATATAATTAGGGCTGTTGATTTAACGCGTTAATTCAATGCTATTAATTTGACAAGAAATAACGCGTTAAAATATTTAACGCAATTAATCGCACTGCCCTCAGACCATAATAGGGGAGATTCCTGAGAAATGCAAGCTTGTAGTACCGCCTGTTTACTCCAAAGGGCAGTAAGTGAAATTTCAGTTGTATGAGCAACGCACAGTTTATACAGTGAAGAAAACAACATTCAGCAGACACACAACACAAACATACGTTACGTTCTTGCGTTCAAAACACTTGAAGGAGTGCAAATGCGAACTAATGGATCTCAAGATGTGTTTAAAGATTGAGTATTAAACTATATTTAACTTGACCAGGGTTTCTGTTGTCCGGTAATTACCGGACATTGGCCGGTAAAAAAATTAAATGTCCGACAAAATTAAATCTCTCCGGTCAAATTGTCCGATTAAAATTGCCTAATAATCCCGTCCCCCTAACACAATCTGAATTTGAGAATAAGCCTAAAATGTATAAAGCAAAAATACACCGATCTCTTGCTATGTTATAAAGGAACAGGCTCTATCGTTTGAAAGTTATGAAACAACATCGCATGCTGCATTTCAAATAAAGCGCACGCCTAAAACGGCTGCAATATAGACCTAAACAACGAACGATTGAGTGAGACGTTTCAAATATGGCCAGGCCCAGGCAGACTAGCTTTATAAGCTTTTTTCAGAGGCCAGACGATGGTGAATCAGGAACATCTCATTATAGATAGATCAGTGCTTCTAATCCGCGCATTCGTGCAGTTTTTTTTCTCTATCATCAAAACTGAATAGCCTATGTCCATCAGTGCATGGTTACATATCAAGCAGGGACACGTTTGTGTGCATTTTATTTTGTGATTTCACCGGAAGAGTGAGAGTCTCCGCAACGGCGATAGATTGAAACGCGCGTCCTAGTGAAGATTGCGCAACTCGCGCAGCGCGTCGTCCATGCAACTGATAGCAGCGGACACGAGCGCTCAGCTTGATTTCAAAAACAACAGATTTTAGCGCTAGATCTCTTATTTAATAACGGACTAAATGAATGATCTGCTAGTTAACTGGAGATGTTTTATTTATTTGTATTAGGTACATCCGTGCCTCAATGTTTCAAAAAGTGAATGTGTGTGAAACCACAGTAAAAAAACAATTGGCGTTGATTGACGCCAATCGGACGTTCATGTTTTTTTTTTCGTCTATTTGAAAGTTAAGCTAATAATAATATGTTGCATTCTATACGGCCTGATTATGTCATTTTTTAAGTTACATAGACTGTCTCCAGTTTTCCTCAACTTGACTAATTAAGAGGCGATATATTTGACCGGCATATCATCAAAATGTCCGTAAAACGAAACCTCACCATTTTTTTCTAGCGGAAACTCTGAACTTGACACAGTGACCTAAACATTTTATATTTATGACACAACACACCCGAGACGCTACACAAGCATGTCTGACGCAGGTGTAAATTGACGGGCTCTTAAACTAGCCCTCATAATAAATCTCCAACTGATTGACAAATTCACTTGTGTAATGGATTGCTGTGAACTGTATACCAATGATTGACTTATGTTCAATAATATGGTAGTAAACAATACATTGTATTCTAAAGTCGCTTTTTGTATTGTCTTATCAATGATTAACTCTTCTGCCACAAGAATGTAATGTATTTTAATTATCTGAACATTTTTTATTATATATATATATATATATATATATATATATATATATATATATATATATATATATATATATATATATATATATATATATATTTTTAATATTTAAAGATTACTATGTATAATTATATATTTATATTAATATGTATAATCTTTATATATTGAATTATTGTTATATGAGGGGCTTTCTCAGCAAATATTTGTATATGCGATTAATTAATCGGGACACCATGTAATTAATTTTATTAAAGATTTTAATCGATTGACAGCCCTAATTGTAATATACATTTTTCACATTGTTAATGTCATGACTATAAATTGTGATCAGTTGAATGCCACTTTGGTGAATAAAAGTACACATTTCTTTCCATAAGAGCAAAATATGTACATTATTCCAAACTTTTGGCCACAGTGTATGTATATTATATATATATATATATATATATATATATATATATATATATATATATATATATATATATATATATATATGTATCCATCTATGACAACAGGCAGAAAAATACTAATACAAATTAAGGTCTAAAAACAATTATAAATGTAAGCATAATAAAGTTATAATTATATATATATATAATTATAATGATGATAATACTCACTGAAATTTAAATCATGGTTCGAGGTGAATGTGTTTTTGTATTATTTTATGATTTAGTCACAGATGTATAGGCTATATATAAAGTGACCCTGCAGAGTTGCACTCACAACAAACTGCTCTGTGGAAATAAAGCGAACTGAACTAAAAGCACCTCCTGAGCCGAGATGTCTGAGGTCATTTACAGCATTATTGTAGAACGATACTATTCTTGCAAAAAAAATTTCAGAAGACTGAAACAAAGAAAGAGTGAGAAACTTTTACATACGCATGTTCCAAGAGACTGCACGCCTCTGAACATACAGCATGTCAGACATATGCATAGCTTTATAGCTTTTCTGTCATCTGTCCTTAAAAGTATAATAAAGTGTTTTTCTTCAAGCGCGTGTCTGTGTGTCTAACAGCATTTCTTGTGTCATTCTGAATCCAAGACGTCTTCCAGTTACACATCATGCACATTATATTCACTACATGCAATTAAACATCTGCTGTCAGAGCGCATACTTTGCTGCCTGTGTAATTTGATACGTTGGTAAAGAACATTTGGCTTTCAATGCATTATTTATGTTAATTTATCACGGGTCACAAACTCTTCATTAGGCAACTATTCTTTATTTAAGGCTATTCTATTCGTTAGGCTATTGTATTGATATTGGAAGTTCCATTCATCATATTACACCCTTTTACCCAGTGTAAAATTTCACACAGGTGTTGTCCCAAGTAAAACCGGTATCACTGTAAACCGTGGCAACACTAATGATAACCCCAAATTGCAGTGCCAAAGGTATACCATGAGAAACAATATCATGATACAATGTAACCAATAGTTTAACAACATACAACAAATCAGAACCTGAACAGCGATATGCAAATATGAATGTCAACCCAGGGTTTTTACTGTAAACCTGAATACACAGGATTAATTCCTGATCAAAGGTAAAGTTTGAACAGAGTGAAACATAGAACAAGATAACCCAGGGTTTACAATGACCCTGGGTAACAATTTAAGTGTGAAAAGCCCATCTTTGTTAGTGGTTATAACATTACCCAGCCGCTGAAATGCGTCTTCCATTGCCTGGTTCTTGGCCATGTCAATGAGACCTCGACCCAGACAGAAGTGAGGAAAGATCAGGAAGACCTTCTTTAGGATCTTGTTGACATCATTCAAATGCTGAGTAAACAATAAAAGATAAATCAGAGGAGGGATGGTTCATTACAAACGGGATGAAAAGTGACTAATCCACACTAAAGATTAAAAACAACAAACAATACTGGGACATTTGTAAATGCATCTTTGTTGGGGTTTTTTTCCACACCTTGTCAATAAATAGCTCCAGAACAAATGTGGCAATGCTGCCGTTGATGCCGATGAAGAGGTTGATGGAGGTGAGAACCACGTAGGCAGTGCTGGGGACGGAAAAGATGAAGGAGGCCGGATACATGAGTGGAGTGATGGACCAGCTGCAAAGGAAAAGACCAACCAAAGGATTGTAAATGCTGGGAATGGTCCAGTTTTATTAAACAAGCTTTCCTGTGATGTAAATGAGGGAAAATGGTACAACGGTATGAGGGTGTTTCATCAACATTGAACTTCTATGTCCCAGGGGTTGATTTTTATTAAAACTAACACACATCAACTGTTTTATTTTGTACTATATTATAGTTATATGGAAATGTTTCATCATGCCTTCATTTATTTTATTTTAAAAACATTTATGGTTTTTAACCTTAGCTTTAGCCTGAGACTTAAAATCTTTTAACCTCAAACTATGAAAATACATCATAGAAATATGAAATGTTTAAAAATTTGGAAACATTGTTTAAAAGATGTTTAAACTATGATGAATTACTTATATACATTTTCCAAAACTTACAACTGTCTATCAGTTATGGCATAATCACAACAAACAATAAAGCCTGTAGTAAAGTTTTTTTTTTTTAGTTGCAGTACTTGAAATCATGTAAATATCACTTGTGAACTGAATATGTTTTGTGTGTCATTTCCAATCAAGTTGTGATTTTGAGAAATTATGCAAAAAATGATTAAAATATTGTTTAATTGTGTGTATTAAGGATACATTAAATGCTAGAGTAGCTATGAAATTAGATTTAACAAGACATAAGACTGGGCTAATTTATAAAAAAAATAATAATAATTGTCATTTCCACCACAGAATGCTTTTAAACACAATACATTTGAGATACGGTGGAAATGACACTGTGGTGAGAATGTTCCCAAAAATCGACAGAATTTTTCAGTGATGGGGCCCTGGATAGCTCAGCGAGTATTGATGCTGACTACCAACCCAGGAGTTGGGAGTTTGAATCCAGGCATGCTGGGTGGCTCCAGCCAAGTCTCCTAAGCAACCAAATTGGCCCAGTTACTAGGGAGGGTAGAGTCACATGGGGTAACCTCCTCGTGGTCACTATAATGCATGGTTCTCGCTCTCGGTGTGGTGCATGGTGAGTTGTGTGTGGATGCCATGGAGAATAATGTGGGCCTCACACACACTATGCCTCCACGGTAATGCGCTCAAAAAGCCATGTGATAAGATGTGCAGATTGACGCTATCAGATGCGGAGGCAACTGAGATTCGTCCTCTGCCACCCGGATTTAGGCGAGTCACTACGCCACCACAAGAACTTAAGAACGCATTGGGAATTGGGCATTCCAAATTGGGGAGAAAAGGGGAGGGGAAAAAAAGAATTCTTCACTGATGCATGTATGTCCAAAAATTTTTTTATAAAAAATGTGTAAGAGTTTGAAAAGTGTGTTTCAAGAGATTTTGCTTTTTAAAAGTCCACAGCACCAAAAGTGCCTATAGTTAAAGAAACACCCATAAATTGCACATGATGTTACAGTTACCCATAGAAAAGGAGTAGTAGAACCAAGGCAGGCAAATTCTTCTCAGATACATATGCTTCCTGCTGGAAGCTGATGAAGATCAGGACCACCATGGTGGCCGGGACTGTGTAGTTCAACTACAACACATGAAAAACTCAGTTTTTAAAACATGAAAACTATGTCAATAGACCCACCACAAATATTTTTAGAGCAATACAGCTGCAAAACTGACCATGTCCCACATATAGTTGGTTGTCCAGTACAAGATGGGCTTCACTCCACTAACAAACTGCAGGTGCTTGGATTTACTGACACGTTCCTCAATAAGGAACAGTACAAAACTGGCAGGAACAAATGACATGGCGAAGAGAACACATATTGACACCAAAACATCTACTGAGGTGGTCATCCTGCAGTGAGAGAGAGAGAGAGAAATATGGCTTTAATAAGCACTGCCAGAGAACTACAACTGTGCCTATAGTTTCAAAACTACACCTCCAAACAGAGTTTACGCACAGGGCCATGTCTGCGAGCTGCTCCTTCGTGAGGTTAAGTGGGTGATTGAAGGCAGTAATTCCATATTTGCGTCTTTCTGGCCCAGGAGGCAGGTTGGCACGCAGCAGACCATTGTTCATGACGTTCACGAATGATGCCATGGCATGCCATCCTTTATTATTAAACCAGACCTAAGAGCACACATCACAGCCTAATTAAAGGAATAGTTCACCCAAAAATGTTAATTCTATCAGCATTTCTTCACCCCTTGTCTTTCCAGGATGATGACTTTTTTTTTTCTTCCATGGAACAAAAAAGGAGATGTTTTAAAAAATATATTCGATCTGATCTTTTACAGTAAAGAGTAACCAGGGTCTCTCAAACTCCAAAGAAGTAAACAAAGCACCAAAAAAAAGTATTTTGAAGCCATATGGTCGCTTTGTGTGAGGAATTTTCCCCTCTTCTGTAGCTCTTAAATCTCATTTGCCCATTACTATATTCAAACTTGCCACATCTTGGAACAACATGAGGGTGTTTTTAAAAGATTTCCTGTTTCAGTGGCATTCACAAAATGATAGGCTTATAACTTGACTTGGTATAATTTTCAAGAAAACTTTTCAATTTTTTTAATGATGTACTATAGACTATGATAAATTATGAGACTCTCAGCCTAAGAAACTGCTGAAAAAATCTAATTTGACTACATATCTCAGGAAATAAGGTAGCTCTGAAAAACTGCCTTTGTTTTGTTCCTTTAATCATGTCACCTGTAACTGAGTAAAATTTTGTGTTGATACAACAAAACAATCAAAAATTATGGCATTACATATATAATTTATCCTGGTGTCTAAAAACATCTCCAAGTATCCAAAAGCCTCTCCAATCAAATAAAACCTAATGATTGTACACAAGAACTAATTATACATGCAAATACAACAATGACTGTATGTGTGGCAAGGAGGAGGGCGGGCCGGGCCATGATGATAATCAGGCAAATCAAGCTGACAAGAGGGATAAAGGCTGCTGGAGGCGGCAGTCCGGGAGAGAGAGAGAGCTTCAGGCAGCTTCCCTGTATGTGTTTATGTTTGTGTCTTTTTGTTAAATAAAATATTACTTTGATGCTTCGTCTGGTTCTCGCCTCCTCCATTTCACCCTGTTACAGTATGCACTCGCTCCAAAGCATGTAGGCATGGGTAACAAGATCTCATTCAGTTTCATTCTGTGTCATTTGAGCCATCACTGAGTCTATGTCATGTTCTTGGCGGCATCTCCTGGAGACCATATGTAATTAGAGTGAATGAACTTCTCTGCCCATATTTGGATGACTTCCACCTCTGGTTGCAGAGATCTGAATCATATTACAATTGGTTTAGTGTTCCATGATGCAGGACAACGTGCTACATTATTTCCAATGAACTTATCTGATCAAGTAAAGCTAACGTGTTTTCAGCCAAATAGCATATATTGTGCTGTGTGCACATTGTGCTTTGGGTAGACTATCTAATGATATCTGCATTTGATTATGATGTATGAGGTCTCGTTTTAAAGATAATAACCTCCTCCTCTAAGTAATGATATGTGATATTTTATGTTATTAATTTATAAACGAAAACACAGTAAATAAGCAACACCTTTTTACATGTAGCATGTATGTCAAAAACATGTACTTAGCTTTACTCGCTATATTTTTGACTGTGAGAAAAACAAATAGGCTGGTGGTATTCTAATATTTGAGAGCTTTCCAATGACAAATGACACATGGCTATTTGATCAGTTTGATGTTTTTACCGATTACAATAATATGTGCATTGCAAAATTAGTAATAAATTATAAAAACAGAACACTTCTGATTTGTCTGTAATTTTCAAAACTCTTGTTAAGTTTTGGTCATAATGCCTACATGCATTGTAAAGTACAGCTTCAATTCTTTAAAACTATACCTATTTTGCATTGGTCAGACTGTAGTTATGAATATTTTGATACATTTGTTTTCTTGGCGGGCCCATCCAAGGCTAAAGGGTAAACGTTGACAGGATTAAAAAATTTTAAGGGAACTATTCCTTTAAGAGATAAGAATGTTGAGGTTGATGAGGACAGATCTCTTACTTACCTTCACATTGTTTTGGCTGGTGAGTCCTGTAAGTACATCTGGCAGTCTGTGAAGGAGCAGATCTAAAGAACTATTCTGCAAAAGAATGAATTCAGACAAATATTAAACCTGATGTATTCAGGAATCTTGCCAAGAATGCAACTGCAAGACACCAAGTATGAGCTATTCAATAATTAACCAACAACAAAAAACTTAGATGACAAACCTCTGCAATACTGTAGCGTCTTCTAATGGCCAATACAGACTCCTCCAGATGATGTGGCTCACCTGCAGCCTGAGAGCTCTTAGCGCCCAGAGAGAAACCTCCATACCTGAGACATTTGAGCAGAGACTGTATAAAAATCAAATCAAAGAGAAATTAAATGCTGTGTGTTTGGATCTCTGAATAAATGCAAATGTATCAACTCACCTAAACTCATTCACCCATTTTTTGGTCTTTAAACTGGGTTGATGCAAAAGAAAGAGAAGCATTACACTTCTGTGTAATTTGCAGATTTGTTTTAAGTAAAGCAGAAACATGAAAATGTAACCTTTTTTTCAGAATCTGGGAGTATGTTTTGATGAGGTAGTCAGAAATGTTGCGAGCTGTCAAATTCTGCAGGATGTCCCCTGTAAATCGTTTCATCTATGGAAGGAACATACGTGACAGAATCGAACAGTGAAATCAGAAATGGCTAGTAAATTGTGGCTAACTAAACATTTTTGGCTTTGGTAACATATTATGATCATCAAGCCAGTACTAGTAGTGCTGTTTTAAAAAGCATATATTGATTTCTCAGAAGAGCTTATACACTGTGTGAATCCAAGTATTAACGAGATAGTTCATTAAGAAAAAGAAAAACAACTAGCTAAATCAAAAGGAGTTATTAAGCAGAAGGTCCACTTGGTCTTTCCCATGGAATAATGTCTGTACAACTTTTGCACTATATTCTAACTCTTCTAAAATCATATGATAGCTTTGCTTGATGAAAATAAAAACATTGGTATAAAAAACTAAATGCCGTTCTTCACTGACAATCAAATATGGCTTGTTCATGATGGTATGATAACTTTGATTTGTTTGTGTACAGCCGAAAGCACAGCAGACTTATTACAACCTAAATCTAGGTCTTTTCGTACAATATTGCTTCCTGTTTAATATGGCTTTAGAAGATGCACAATTTGTATGGACTACTTAATGATACTACTATTATGGTGCTTTTTAAATCCTTTTTGGAGCTTGACAGTGTTGTAACCAACACTTTTGTTGAATGGAAAAGAGCAGTCTTGACATTGTGCAAAAAAGCATTGGCAGAGGTAAATGTGTGAACTTTAAATGTATTTATTAAGAAGGACCTGTGGCGGAGGAAGTCCTCCTGCCCCCTCTGGACAGTCAGGGAGCATCCTGCGGATACTGTCAGTACTGCACTCACAGCCAGGAGAGGGGTTCTCTGCACTCCAGTTGCCCTTATTATAGAGCTGCCACATACTGTAGGGAATCTTAGGCCGGAGAAACGATGAACCAACTTCCTGTACACACTCCAGGTCACTGAGGAAGCACACAGTAAGGTATAACACCATGTTACATCATCTAAAGATGCGTGCATACTGTGCAATTTGCTTCTGTCCTTTACAATTGCTGTTAGTCAGGTTGTACGATGTGACGTGAAAGATCTTGTTCTTAACATGCTGTCATTATCAAATAGTATAAATTTGTCTTTATATATGAAAATAGCTACAGTAGCTGCTTTTTTATTCCCCTCACAAGGGGAATTTATATTTATATTATATAAATATTATACTTATATCTTGGAACAAAAAGTAACACATTTTCCTTGTATCCCCTGACAATACCTGGTCGGGTCCATGCATTTGGTCCCAAACCCAGGTGGCTCCAGCAGCGCATCCAGGAGGTTCTCTATGGCTGGGTCATGGGGCGCATCATTGCTTTGTAGGAAAAAGGCAATAAGTGAGAAATCTGCAGTATATAATTGAGTTTTCTTTATATTATCTGGCTCAAATGGGAAGTTTGTACCTAAAGAATGTGAACTGTTCTCCGTACATCCACGGCTGGAGCTCCAGGGATGGATATTTCCCAAACGGTGGGACAATGAGACTGAACAACAGAGCGACAAGGACAAAAACTGCAGGCAGAACAATCTGAAAACACAATGACTTCATAAGTCAGCAACAAACCATGAGGAAGACAAATTTTAAAGAAATACTTTTTCAATTATATGTCTGTTATTAAAGGAATGTTCCGTGTTCTCTATGGACAGCATACTGAATGTGACATGCTGTTGATTTTCCAAAGAAAATTATTCATAATAATTGAGCTAAAAATCATGATCATGCCTAGAGACTGCAATGACAAGATGTACAATGAAAAAGGAGTAACATTTTGGTCTGTTCCCACCCAAAATCGACTTAGTCGCTTCAGAAGACATGGATTAAACCACTGGAGCATATGGATTACTTTTATGCTGCTTTAATGTCCTTTTTGGAGCTTTAAAGTTTTGGACCTCATTAATCACATTGTATGGACCAACAGAGCTGAGATATTCTTCTAAAAATCTTTGATTGTGTTTAGCAGAAGATAAATCTGGCATGGAATGAGGGTTAGTAAATGATGAGAGAATTTTATTTCCTTTAACTTATATTTAACATTAGAGGAATTCTGTTGATTCTATTTTATATATTTTTGCTAACTGAGTTTGTACTGAGCATAAATACAACATGCACACTTTACTGTGTACTAATATCCTCACACCTGCTAAATTATCATCGTCTGCTGCACTTTCAACAATAATTTCTAAATTAGATCAAAAGAATCCCAAAAACAATGTGTAGTAGTAATTTCTTTTAATGGCCGATGCCATTTATTGTCTGATTATCTGGTATGGCTGATATATTGGTCTATGACTACAGTGTACCTGTGCGAAAATGCCTCTGCGACTGCGAAGAGTGTACTTCAGTCTCTTAGTGAAAAGTGCTCGAAGCTGCTGCAATGTGAGCCAGATGCCTGTGAGAGGCACACCGCCACCCCGACCATCTCCGCTGAGAGGTTCCGTCTCCTGGGCCTCTGTGTGTGAGAGATGACCTGTTGGTTAATCACCTCTCAATCCAGCTGTTCTGACCTGCTTTACTGCTGTCAACACTAATGTTTAGTTTGTGTCATTTGGTTTGTGTCATTTTGTACCTTTCCTGATTGGCTGTTTCAATCCTGCCAGCGAAGCAGAAATAGAGGCAAAACAAAAGCATTTTTAAAATACCTGACATAGGCAAATCTAAACCTCACACTTTTAGGGGTGGTTTAGTCTGCGTTGGTACCCTCTTCATCATGTCAAGGAAATTAATGTTTGTTGTATTGAAGTTGTTGTATCCACCATACATAGAATGCAAGTTTAAAGCTGAAGTGTGCAAGATGGAACTGCAATAATAATCACTGTGAACGAACAGATTCTAGACAACTCCCCGGTCTGTCATTGGTTGTACAAACAGATAGTCCCACAGCAAACTCACGCTATTGGTTGAGCTTATGTTGCTCAGACTCAATGGGCCATTCATTAGGGCCACAGATTTACACTTTTCAGTTAAATCAACCTACAAATGGCTTACTTAAAGTGGACTCTGCATAAAATAAGTTGAGATATAAGAAAGAATTTTAACATTACATACATCAGTTTTAAAATCTCAAATATAGTATATTGAAACAAAACAAAATTAATTAAAGTGAAGTAATATTGAATTTTAAAGTGATGAATTTAGTTAGATTCTAACATTTAAATGAAAATTCAAAGAGTACACAACAAGGAGGTTTTTGGTATCAAGATGCAATTTCATGACTTGGTAGTATGTCCCAATATTGCTGTACTATCTTCCTACACACTTGAAGTATGAACTTGCACATCACCACAGGATTATTTAAATATGCTAAATGGTTTGCATTCTTTGTTGTATTGGAAATAAATGTTCAGAAATTAATACTTACTTACTGAATACTGTATATCGCCTACTATTTTTTACAAATATAATATGAAATAGAACTGTTTAATTCAAGAGCGAGTGACGTCCAGTTATCTTCCGGTTATTTAGTATGTTCAATTATATTTTGTGTAAAAATGCCTTAATATTTGGCAATCCAATTAAATAATGACCCAAAAAAGAGATGATAAAAATTGCGGTTGTTGCTTATTCCGGTCCATTCTTCACAAGGAAGGTCAAGTCAGTATACATACTACAGTGGCAAAGAAAAGTACGTGAACCCTTTGAAATTAGTTTTCTGCATGAATTGATCATAAAATGTGATCTCAGCTTCATTAAAGTCGCAAGTATAGACAAACACAATGTACTTAAGCTAAAAACACACAAACAATTATAATCCGTCATGTCTTTATTGAAGACATCCCATTAAACATTCACAGTGCAGAGAAAATCTAAGTGAACCCTTGGATTTAATAACTGGTCGATCCTTTGGCAGCAGTCACCTCAACCAATTGTTTCCAGTAGCTGCAGACCTGCACAACGTTCAGATGGAATTGTTGACCATTCTTCCTTACAGAACAGCTTCAGCTCAGCCATGTTCTTAGGATGTCTGGTGTGAACGGCTCTCTTTAGGTCATTCCACAGCATCTCTATTGGGTTAAGGTCTGGGCTCTGAATAGGCCACTCCATAAGGTGGATTTTCTTTTTTGTAAGCCATTCTGTAGTAGATTTAATTAGATGTTTAGGGTCATTGCCCTGTTGCATCACCCAACTTCTACTGAGCTTCAGCTGGTGTACAGACACCCTGACATTTTCCTGTAGGATATCTTGATAAACTTTGGAATTAATTTTTCCCTTGATGATGGCAATCAGTCCAGGCACAGAAGCAGCCCCAAATCATGATGCTCCCTCCACCGTACTTCACCGTTGGGATGATGTTTTCATGTTGGTATGCGGTGACCATTTTACACCATACGTAGTGCTGCAAGTTCTTCCCAAACAATTCAACCTTGGATTCATCAGTCCACAACACATTTTCCCAGAAGCATTGTGGAGTGTCAAGGTGGCCTTTGGAAAACTTCAGGCACGTAGCAATGTTTTTGTTGGAAAGCAACAGCTTCCTGCGTGGACACGTGCCATTTTTTTTTCTTTTTTCGATTAACATTTTTTATTGATTTGCACATATAACAATGAAAAACAAAACAAATATAATCAACATTTAACTCCCATTATTACACCTCCCCCTCCCCAATCCCCAACCCCACCCTGACCCCCAACTAACATCCCTGTGGTCACATATAAACACATATATATATATAAAATAATCATACACATTTAAAACTATACTTCTGTCTCCCTCCCCAAGAGTACCCCAAAAATGGCAAATAACTGCCCCATTTCCCATCAAACAAATCCCAGATCTCCAGCTTTCTACCTCTTCAAAAGCTGCCACCCTCCCCATCTCCACGCACCACTCCAGAAACGAGGGCACTCCCGCCAACTTCCATCTCCTTAAAATATTTTGTCTGCCTAACATAACACTGGTCAGGAGTCAGGACCCAATTTTTTGTGTTTATTGATGACCGCTAAAATTCAGAGTCTGGCGCAAAATTATATTTGTGTGCCCAAAATGTCACACATATAACTCTGAATCTTCAACCAAAATTCTTGGATCTTAACACACCACCAAAACCATGGGTTATGTCTCCAACTTCTGATTGGCATCATCAGCAGGTGGGTGTGTCTTTAAGACCAAGTCTATACAATCTAGTGTGGGTCCAATAGAATCGATGTAAAATCTTGAATTGCATAAGGCACACCCTTGCATCTTTGGATGCAGACTTTTTAGAATCCTAGCCCACACTCCCTCCTCCAATACCAAGTTTAATCTTTATCCCATAATCTCTTGATAAAAGTTAAAGCTCCGTCCCCCAGACTCTGAATTAGCAGGGAGTAATACACTGATGCCTCATGACCTTTTAATCAGTAATCACATTCCCCCAAAGTATATGCCACTTTTGGGGGGTGTATGCTACTCCCAAAAATAGTACAGAGCAGGTGGCATAGCTGTAAATACCTAATGAACTGAGATCTGGGAATCCCAAAATGTTGAACCAAATTTTCAAAGGATCTCAACACTCTCATATAGGTCACCGAATGTATTAACCTCCCTCACAATCCACTCTGAACAGCAGAAAGGGAACTTATTAATACATAATTTTGGGTTCAGCCATATGCACAAGGCAACATTTAAATAAATGTCAGAATTAAACACTCTGGGCACTTTTGACCATATCGATTGCAAATGCAAGATAATGGGGTGTAACTTAACTTCTCTGATTAGCTTGATAGAAAGGCTTTACAATGTCAAAATAGGGGCAAGATCTTCCTGTTCAATACAAAACCAGGGAGGGGCTACCTCAGGTGGAAGCGACCAATGAGTCAAATATCTGAGACCAAATGCATAATAATAAAACAAAATCTTGGGTAGGCCTATCCCTGTTTGTGTGTTGTTAGATTAAGTACATTGTTGTTTGTCTATACTTGTGACTTTGATAAAGATGAGACCACATTTTATGACAAATTAATGCAGACAATCAGCTAAATCCAAAGGGTTCACATACCTTTTCTTGACACTGTATATACTGCAGCAATAGTAAACAAAAATTGGCAGTATTCTATACCGAACAAAGCTTTTGAGTAAATTCAGTATCCCATACTACTCATGCTAGTTTTGCCACAGAATATGGCAGAAATATGTATATAGTATGGTAGTGTTCAATTCAAAATTTAGCCTTTAAATCAGTGGCTCAGCAAGAATGGATTCATTTACCCATGTCTTCAGATGGTGCCCCCTGGTGGCCTGGAGTTGTTGCTGTCTCCTCTGGTTCAGCATCCACACCTGTCTCCTTTGCCACTCGCAGGAAGATCTGAAATATTCAAGCAGAGCTAAATATCTGGTGAAGCCACTGACACCCCCAAATGGCAGGTCCAGGGCAGCAAGACATAATCATTAAGTAGCCACCAAAATAAACACAGAGGGATTGCCTTTCTTAGTGGCAGAATCAGATAATGACATTGCAGTGAAGGACACGTATTAGAGAGGAGCAAATCCTCTTACAGACACAGAGGGAATAAGTAGGTAGAGACATCACCTGGTGTTTCTGATATGTCTTACCTCCTCTAATGTTGTGTCCGACAGCCCGTAACTGACCACGCCAAACTCGCCCAGCCTTTTGTCCAGCTCGTTCAGGAAGAGGGCAAGACTGCCATCCTCTGAGGCAGCGTGGGGCAAGTTGATCACCGCCTCTCTGCCGATGTCCTCCACCAGCTGAGCATCAATGACGTACCGCTGTGCAAGGGCCATGAGAGCAGCAGCATCTAGGAGATGAGGGTACCAGATCCCTTACATAATGCTGAGTCTTGGATTTACACAGCATGGCAACATGAGACACTAGAATAGACACTAAAGACCCTATCAGGACAAGACCTTTTGGCCTTTGGCTTTGAAATATCTTAAGACGTGAGATGCAAACAATCCCATCAGATAATACTATACCCACCGAATCCATTCTCCTCACTGCCCAGTCCAGTGTCATCACTTAAAGAGGAATCACTGTCCTAAAATACAAGAGACTTGGTTAATATAATCCAAGAAGGCATTGTAAAACTGAGGGAGGTATTCACTTAGAAATATAGCTGCAAGCATCAATTATCGGGGTTCAAGTGTTTAAGCATCTTTAAGTACATATGTAAAAAGATTTTAAATATGAATAAGACAGTTATTTTAGTTATCAGTTATCAGAACCATCAGGTTTAAGTCCACAGAGTTATGGGCATTTTAACATTCCTGAACATTATTGCACGACCTATTGTCAGATCTCCAAATTTTGATGAAAATTGTACTTATTGTTTAGGAGCTACAGGCTTTTTGGTAAACTAAGCCCCACCCAAATTTTTAAATCCCCTGTTTTAGCCAAGTCAAATAAAATGTTTTGTTAATAAAACAATTTGATTGACACCAATGGTTCTTGAGATACATTTGGAAAGAGGAAAATCTTTCATATGATATGAATAACATGTGTCTGTGTGAAACCGCAGAATATACAACCTTTAACATGGTTGGTAATCGCAAAGTGCCCCCTGTGGCTAATTTTGCCACATCTTGGGCCAAGAGTCAAATCAGATTCAAGACATGCACCTGTACTCATAGACCTAGAATGGCACCTTGGACAAAGACAATGCATTCAAATTTCAAGTCAACAGGACTAACAGTTCCATAGTTAGAGCTATATTTAGGTTTTAATTGTTATAGCGCCACCAAGAGGCAGAGGCATGCGATTTTCTCATGTGTCCTCAGATTGACCCGTACATAAATGTCACAAATTTGGTGAAAATATCGAATTCCGTTCAAGAGTTATAACCATTTAGGTAAAAGTGGTCACACTCACTTAGTACGTATTGTGTACGATTGCAACGATGAATTGAAAGTTGATACTTTTTCTGCTATTTATTTATATTGGGACTCCAGAGAATCTTTCTGCGCTGGTTTGGTTATGATTGGTAGAACGGCCTAGGACTAGTTAAAAAAAGGTATGTTTTGCAAAAATGGCGGATGCATTTTCATGACGGAAATGAACCACTTGAGTCATGTGACAAACTGTTCAGGACTTATGACTCAAAACGTGTTTGCCTTTGTTATAGTGCCCCCCATAGGCCGATTGGGGCGGGTCCATGCACCTGATTAGCGAGCAATAGTACTACATTCCGACCACGTTTCACATCTCTAGGCCTTACAGTTTTGTCTCAACACTCAGTTTTAATAATAATATTTAAAGTAAAACCCTAAAATTTCAGTAGAGCTTCAGCACTTCGTGCTTGAACCTCTAATGAATTGCACCAGCTGATGCGCACACTGCCTGTGTTGTTTTAGCACTCGATTAACTAAATGAATTTGCAAATTTTGCACAAGTCCCCCACTTGCAAGCTGGGTCTGAGTGCTAGGTTGAGGCAGGTGAAGTATAATACCACAATCTGGCATACTTATTGTACATAAAAATCCTGGGTCATCTCACCTTAACTACAGTTGAAGGGAGTTTGCGAGTGCTGGTGCTGCTGGGTGTCCTGTGCATCTCTCTCTTGACTAGAGTGAGATAGTAACCTGTACCAAGACGTGCTTTGAGGAAGAGTGGCGTGCCGCAGCAGCACAATTTCCCTTGTGAAATAATGGCGATGCGGTCACCTAATAGATCAGCCTCATCCATGTAGTGTGTGGACAGAATGATAGTCCGGCCTAAAAAAACAAACAACATTTCAGTATGGTAGCTGAACAACCCATTGATTGTTATTCATCACAGAACATTGATTGAGATCACCTATTTGCCATTATTCCCATAACCTTTTCATTAGGTTACATTACCCACAACAGTAGCCAAGAACAAATGCCTAAACAGCTACTTCGCCTAGGTGACGTCAGCCAAAAAGCAAAATCGTTGTGAAGCAAGTTATAACATTTGGATGAATGTAATTTACAATATGACATGAATGTGTATTTTGAAAGTACAGTAAATAGTCAATTTTGATTTCATGCTGAATAAAATGGTGTTCAAAAGCGATAATAACCTTTGCGGTATTTAAGTAGAAGGTCCCAAATCCCACGCCGGGAGTAGGGGTCAACTCCAGCAGTGGGTTCATCTAAGACCACGACCTTTGACCCTCCTATGAATGCAATGGCCACAGACAGTTTCCTTTGCATGCCACCTGCCAAGAAAGCCAAATTAAGCATGGCATAACTAATGCTTAAAGACAAAGTGACCTTACATCTGTAAAGTGATACAGAATATTCAACAAAGAAAAGAAAAGCTTGTGTGTCATGTTCCCAGTCTTCTTCTTCATCAAGTTCCAAGGCATATGATTGAAAAACAACACAAAATTTAAGTCACTATTCAAGGAAAACTTCAGCTTTGCTCAGGCACTCTCATGAACATGCAACAGACATCAATAATTTCACTGAATAATTACTTACATTTGGGTTGTTTCTCACCAAAATGTCTTCAGAAGACTTGGAATATGACGTACGAGTAGTTGCATTGACTACGTTTATAAACCTTTTTTTGTCCATATCCACGGCCATTGTATATGGACAAAAAATCATTAAAAATTCTCATTTCGGAAAGTCATACGGGTTTGGAGGGTAAGTAATAAATGACAGAAATTGCATTTCTGGTGAAATACTATTCCTTTAACCTACCAGAAAGGTTTTTGGTCTGCTCGTGTCGTTTGTGTTGTAAGCCCACGTCCTCCAAAAGAGAGTTTATCTCTCCCTGCACCTCCTCTGTGCTCATGCCCTTCATTCGGCCATAGAACCAGACATGCTCCTCCACCGTGAGGCTTCAGTGAAAAAGGAGAAAGCACCAGTACATGCTAAACAATTAATCTTGTAAAAAAATAGTTTGAGTATACTCATGGGGCCACACAAATGTTAATCATTATCATTACAAAAAAGTACTGTTGTGGTACCATGCTAGAGTGATGGTATCAGAGGATAATACAATGGTACTTTGATATATAGAATGATTACAATGTTCATTAACCACAGTATGTACAGTAGGGTCCAAAAGTGTAATACTACTAGTGAAAATACTTTTTAATCATTTGATAAAAATGTTTCATTACAAATTATAATATCAGCAAAATAGTTTGTGGAAACCCTTTGAGAATGTTCCAAATAGCATCTTGTGTGCTTAAATAGAAGCAAGGAAATTTGACTTTGAGTTAACAGGGCCAAAGTCACGATTTGTTTATTTGATTAGTAGCATATCACATTAACTTTTAACAAAAATTTCACACAAGCTTATAACATTCTGTTTATTTCCAAGTTTAACTAGGATTTTAAATCCTAGATTTTCATCTGGTCTCAGATTGGAACCCACTGTATGTGCATAGTACTCACTACAAAGAATACCATGTAATTACCATGATACATGTCCAAAAAACATGGTTTTACAAAGACACCATATCCAAGCAACCATGGTACTTTAAGGCAGGGGTTTTCAAACGTTTTGATTCCATGGACCCCAAAATATGACAATCAATTTGCAAGGGACCACCTCCTAAAATATATAAAAGTTGCTCTATATTTCAGTGTATGAAGACCAGAGAAAAATGTTATGTGTGGTATAATAAAGACAATTTAAATAACTCACTGTGGCAGGGCGGAGGGCGGGGTCGGGTCGTGATCCTACACACTCGGTCCCTTATTAGGCTAATCAAGCCTCCGAGAGGGATAAAGGTCGACTGCAGAGGATCGTGCGGGAGAGAGAGATCGTTTACAGACATGTCCGTCATGTGTGTGTTTGTCTTTTGTTTAAGTTGTTAATTAAAATATTATTTCCATTGTCAAGCCGGTTCTCGCCTCCTCCTTTCCCTTGAACTACGTTACACTCACTTTTAAAATAAATTATTAAAATATCTGCAGGGATGCACCAATGTATCTGCCAATTATTTACGAAATGAAAACTATCGACTATAACTAGCTATATAAGGCGCCAATATTAACCATGGTTTTTTCGTCTCAGCATTTTCATTCTTTTGATCACATAAGCAAGAAAATGCAGGTATGAAAAATGGACGGTTTATTTATAATTTATTACTTAATTGTATTCTGTGTAATATAAAGCAATACCAACCAAAATAAATGAACTCAGAAAAAGTAAAGCATGTCAATTATAATACTGTAGAATTTAATTTTTTTATGTTCTGTCATAATATTTAAAAATGGGGGTTTTATTGATTAGAACAGCAAAAACAGCTGTGCAAAAATGTTTTAGAAGTGCAAACTAATCTTTTATTCCCCACATAAATCATCATGTAATATTTATCGTGGATTGTGGCTTTCTTAAAATTTTGGCCTGTCATGTGTTCAACAGATAAATCAATGTTTAATGGAAATTATTAATTGTCAAAACAATAGCTTTTGTCCCTCTTTGTGCCTTTTAAAATATATAACTCCTAAGTAAAACAGGAATCTAGTGACCAAATAAGGTGAGTAAGTGGCAAAATATCAGTACAGACCAATAGTTTTTTGTAAAAATCAGAATTGCATCGGCCAAAATTGTTAATATCAGTGCATACATTATAATCTGGAAAACATTTAGCATACTTTGCAGTACGTTGACAGCATGTCTTTTTTTCTACCCAATAATTGAGTTATGTTAAATGTATCAAACTTAAGAGAAACATTTAGATCAAACTGAAATGGCATATGGCAAATTACGAAAATATGTTATTTTTTTACTTTTTTCTTTCTCTAAATTTATCCACAGACTCCCTAGCACTCCCTCATGACGCTCTGGGGGGGTACCCGGATGCCAGTTTGAAAAGCCATGCTTTAAGGTAATATTTTGTCCATGTAGACTGTTACCCTACATGTCAAAGAGGACATTGTGCTGGGGACAAACACCCAGAGTCCTGCGAATGATGTCCATATCTGAGCGAATGTCCATTCCCTTCACATATATTGTACCAGCAGTGGGAGGAAACAGTCCTGTTAGAATAGACCTATGAAAAGTATACAAAAAAAAAAAAAAAAAAAAAAAACTGAATGTAGCATTTAATGAATTGCAGTTATAAGCTATTCAATTAGTTAGTGCTTGTTAAAGTTGAATTGAACTGAAATATTTTAGGCCCTCACATGGTGGTTGTCTTGCCAGCACCGTTGTGGCCCAGAAAGGATGTTATTTGTCCCTCGTAGAACTTAATGTTCAGATGATTGACAGCAACTTTGGCCCCTTTTTTATAAATCTTTACTAAGTTCCTTATGGAAACTCCCAAAATTAGGTTCATAGGCTCAGCTTCAATCCGATCTGTAACAAACAACAGAAGTAAAATCAAAAGGCAAGGAGGGTTCACAAATATTCTCAATAAAGTAAATAGTAGTAATCCCAAAATACCCAAAAACAAATAATTTTTTCATTCCAACACAATGTCTCTTATATTTTGATACACTCACCATCAGGTTCATTTTGAGGTGCTGGAGGAATGGGCAAACCCACCTCTAGTGGAACCCCTCCCCAGTAATTTAGCTGGAAGATAAAATTCCAGGGTCTGGGGACCCCATACTCCCCTATAAAACACACCTGATTGTCATTTTTACACACAGAATAATTAAACACAATAAGTGTATTTATGCAAAATAAATCAACATCATGTCTGTCAAGCAAACATCTTAAACAGTATTCTATTATTGAGGAAAGCTCATAAATAGTTTAAACAAAATCACCACATGTAAATTTGAGTTTGCATGCGATTTAACAGCATTCTGTCAGTTAATTCAATGTACATGAGTCTTAAATTGTAATAGCAAAAAAACTGGTGAAATAAAAATCTAATTTAAATGTGTGTTGTTGTTGTTTTTTTGTTTTTTTGCATTACCAATTTAATTTGCATTCAAATTCATAAAAATTTCAAATGAATAAACATTTCTATAATGAGCTGATCATCAATGGTTAATAATGTTTTGTTTTAATGTAAACACACTCATCGATGGATTCACATAATCTGTTAAGACACAAGTATTGCAGATAGAATTGCAGGTGATTGATTTGATGTCTATACAAGGAAAGATGCTTTACCTGGAAAAACAGCTTCTATATACCAGGTGGCCACTGCATAGATCACAGCATCTACATACAGCATAATGATGGAGGTGGTGAAGTTGTAGCTGTCTCCTTCCATGGGGCTGGATTTCAAGTTAAACCACTGGATGCCCACACCCTGTTCTTCATACTGAGAGAAATATTCACAGCCAAAGCCAAAGGCTACAGGAGACAGGAAACTCTACAGGGAAAGAAAATATTCCTTCAGGCATATGTATATGAATTAAAGGGATAGTTCACCCCAAAATGAAATTTCTCTCACCATTTACTCACTCTCGTGCCATCCCAGATGTGTATTACTTTCTGTCTTCAACAGAACACAAACAAAGATTTTTAGAAGAATATCTCAGCTCTGTAGGTCCATACAATTCAAGTGAATGGGTACCAAAACTTTGAATCTTCAAAAATCACATTAAGGCAGAATAAAAGTAATCCATACAACTCCAGTGGTTAAATCAATGTGGTCTGAAATGATCTAATAGATTTGGTTGAGAAACAGGTCAATATATAAGTCCTTTTCTTCTATAAATCACAACATTTGACCAGCCCTGACCAGTAGGTGGCTATATCCACGAAGAATGCAAAGTGCCAAAAAACAACAGAAGAAGAATGTGAAAGAAAAAGTGAGAATGGAGATTTATAGTAAAAAAGGACTTAAATATTGATCTGTTTCTCACTCACACCTATCGCTTCTGAAGACACACCACTGGAGGTGTATGGACTTATGTGATTTTTGGAGATCCAAAGTTCTGGCCAACCTTCACTTGGTGGACTTACAGAGCTGAAATATTCTTCTAAAAAATATTATTTGTATTCAGCAGAAGAAATATACATATCTGGGATGGCATGATGAGAGTTAGTTTATGATACCTAATGCAATAACAAAATGGTAACATATAGAACCTTTTGTAAAGTGGTTTGCCACTTAATCCATACCATGGATGTTCTAAAGGTTTGTGTAAATGTGTAATTTGGTTTTCATCAGGGGAAGCAGATGAAAGCTCTCACCGCTAAGATCCTGTGTGTGCTGGTCAGGTATTCTCTCCAAGCCAAACACAACACATATGGCAAGTACAGCATAAAGTAAATGAGTCCTCCGCAAGCTGCTGCCAGGTTAGCGCGTGAAAAAAATGTGCTGATAAGGAAGCAAAGCATGATGGTGGCCGTAGCAAACGCAGCCAGGAAGAAGAAAACAACAGCCGGGTCACTGTAGGGTAAGATGTCTCCAAACTGTGGGGGAAAATCAGAGAGTTAAAGCAATAGTACACTCAAAAATGAAAATTTTCTCATTATGAATGTCTAGTATAGAAGAATATCTCAGCACTGTTGATCTATTCAGTGCAAGTGAATGGTGGCCAGAATTTTAAAGCTCCAAAAAGTATATAAAGGTAACATAAAAGTAATCCATAAGACTCAAGTGGTTTAATCAACACTTGAAATAAGAAGTTTACATACACATAGGTTGAACATTTAAACACATTTTTCAGGAATTGTGACAAACTGAGTGTAAATGTATTTGGCTAAGGTGTATGTAAACTTCTGACTTCAAATTGTATATCTTCAGAAGCGATATGATAGGTGTGGGTGAGAAACAGATCAATATTTTTGTCCTTTCTTACTATAAATTCTCCTCCCTGACCAATAGGTGGCGATATGCCCAAAGAATGCAAATCGCCAAAAACAAAGGAATGTGACAGTGAAAGTGGAGATTTATAGTGAAAAAGGACTAAAATATTTATCTGTTTCTCACCTAAATCCACACAGAGCTGAGATTTTCTTCTAAAATGTTTTGTTTAAAAGAAAAACAGGCAGTCATATTCAAACACAAATTACCCAAATTTAAACAACTATTTAGCTCCATCGATTCCTTTCTAAACATCAACATACCCTGATCGGTGAACTAATGCCTTGCAGTGATCATATATTTTTTATTTGGAATGAAACAAGTATGCATACATTTGTACTGGAATATTGTCTGAATATGAATTCATCAAAAAATATATCAAGTTCAGGAAATGTTAAAGCACTATTATATATTACAATTTTACATCATGTATTATATTACATTATATTATATTATCTACCCCTCAATTTCACAGCTGGGCATATTCCTTTTTTCCTTCCCATTGTTCTGCCGTATTTCCCATATTAATTAATCTACACTTCTAACTTCTTTATCGGTATTTACCTTTAATATACAAATACATCACGCTTTGTATCTCATTTTCTACCTATTCTTCTATTGCTGTTATTGTTGTTATCATTATTGATGTCATCATCATATTTTATTATTACTATTACTTTTTCTCTAATGCCTCCTTTGTTTTATTTATTTAGTTTTTATTTATTTATTTATTTCCCTTCTTTCTATTGGCCAGAGAGAGAGAAAATCACAGACCACATTGCCAGCAGTTTTGTCGACCAAGAACAGGCTGTCTGAGATAAGAGACCTGGCTGAAACACATTCCTCAGGATCACCATTGGTGGATCCCTAATAATAATAATATCCAAGCACCTAAGGCAGAGACATGACCAGATCATGAAGGGCCTGCCATGGTGCCATGATTCAAAGCAAACATTCCACTGGTGCATGTACAGCAGGAAGTCTGCCTCACCAGTTAACGGTCTTTCCAAAACAGCACCGAATCATACTGGGCCAATCTCTCTCTCTCTATCTCTCTCTCTCTCTCTCTCTCTCTCTCTGTTTTTTTTCCTTCACTTATTATTATTATTATTATTTTTTAATTATTATTTCTTTCTAATAACTTTGTTTTCCTATTCTTTTTCCCTTTTTTCCATTACCAAAAGATCTTTAGTCCTTTTTGGAGAACTATCCCTTTAAACCAGATTAACCATGTTAATTTCAGTAAATCTCTTGATGTGAGACAGCGAGAGAGGGAACATTTTAAAAGGGTTGTGTGAGAATGAATGGATTAATGTGAGTGTTTTACTGTGTTAAAGTTGCACTCTGTAAAACTTCTGTTTATATTGGGGTGACACACTTATGATGATACAAATTGAATTAAACTGACAGATACAGAATTTGTAAATAATACAATAAAACAGAATGGAATTTGTGAAAAAAAATAAAATGGAATATAGAAAAAAATAAAACAGATTTCAGTAGTTACACAACTACAGTGAGGAAAATAAGTATTTGAACACCCTGCTATTTTGCAAGTTCTCCCACTTAGAAATCATGGAGGGGTCTGAAATTGTCATCGTAGGTGCATGTCCACTGTGAGAGACATAATCTAAAAAAAACAATCCAGCAATCACAATGTATGATTTTTTTAACTATTTATTTGTATGATACAGCTGCAAATAAGTATTTGAACACCTGTCTATCAGCTAGAATTCTGACCCTCAAAGACCTTTTAGTCTGCCTTTAAAATGTCCACCTCCACTCCATTTATTATCCTAAATTAGATGCACCTGTTTGAGGTCGTTAGCTGCATAAAGACACCTGTCCACCCCATACAATCAGTAAGAATCCAACTACTAACATGGCCAAGACCAAAGAGCTGTCCAAAGACACTAGAGACAAAATTGTACACCCCCACAAGGCTGGAAAGGGCTATGGGGAAATTGCCAAGCAGCTTGGTGAAAAAAGGTCCACTGTTGGAGCAATCATTAGAAAATGGAAGAAGCAAAACATGACTGTCAATCTCCCTCAGACTGGGGCCCCATGCAAGATCTCACCTCGTGGGGTCTCAATGATCCTAAGAAAGGTGAGAAATCAGCCCAGAACTACACGGGAGGAGCTGGTCAATGACCTGAAAACAGCTGGGACCACCGTTTCCAAGGTTACTGTTGGTAATACACTAAGACGTCATGGTTTGAAATCATGCATGGCACGGAAGGTTCCCCTGCTTAAACCAGCACATGTCAAGGCCTGTCTTAAGTTTGCCAATGACCATTTGGATGATCCAGAGGAGTCATGGGAGAAAGTCATGTGGTCAGATGAGACCAAAATAGAACTTTTTGGTCATAATTCCACTAACCGTGTTTGGAGGAAGAAGAATGATGAGTACCATCCCAAGAACACCATCCCTACTGTGAAGCATGGGGGTGGTAGCATCATGCTTTGGGGGTGTTTTTCTGCACATGGGACAGGGCGACTGCACTGTATTAAGGAGAGGATGACCGGGGCCATGTATTGCAAGATTTTAGGGAACAACCTCCTTCCCTCAGTTAGAGCATTGAAGATAGGTCGAGGCTGGGTCTTCCAACATGACAATGACCCGAAGCACACAGCCAGGATAACCAAGGAGTGGCTCTGTAAGAAGCATATCAAGGTTCTGGCGTGGCCTAGCCAGTCTCCAGACCTAAACCCAATAGAGAATCTTTGGAGGGAGCTCAAACTCTGTGTTTCTCAGCGACAGCCCAGAAACCTGACTGATCTAGAGAAGAACTGTGTGGAGGAGTGGGCCAAAATCCCTCCTGCAGTGTGTGCAAACCTGGTGAAAAACTACAGGAAACGTTTGACCTCTGTAATTGAAAACAAAGGCTACTGTATCAAATATTAACATTGATTTTCTCAGGTGTTCAAATACTTATTTGCAGCTGTATCATACAAATAAATAGTTAAAAAATCATACATTGTGATTTCTGGATTTTTTTTTTTAGATTATGTCTCTCACAGTGGACATGCATCTACGATGACAATTTCAGACCCCTCCATGATTTCTAAGTGGGAGAACTTGCAAAATAGCAGGGTGTTCAAATACTTATTTTCCTCACTGTATATATTAACCAAAGTGATTTTATGATCGCTCCTATTTCTTTTTTAATTCTTTTTAAAATTCTTTAAGATTCTGTAAGTCGGACCGTGGTGACCATCAAGACTAGAGTAATATAGTGGCAGTAGAGTTTAAGTTTTGTTTGTACCCTTTCTGGGTTTACCTTAAGGGCGGCGATAAGTAGTCCAGCACTGAAGAGGAAGGGCAGGTAACTGCTAATGAACCAGCTGAGCCACAGCATGACAGAGCTCAGACCCATGATACGCATAGTCTCCTTCAGACGAGCCTCTTTTTCAAAAACAACACCCTTTATAATCATAGCCACAGAATAGATCCATGCCAGCGTCATAAACAGAGGAAGAGAACGATTAAGGACTCGTATGAACCTATGAGAGAGGGAATAAGGAAAAAAATATAAAATAAGTATGGGCTACATACATAAGATTATTTTATAATTCTATCATGATTATAGGTGTACATATTGTAAGGTAACAGTGTAACGTGTAACTCACACATCATCTACGAAGCAAGGGTAAGGCATCTGTTGCAAATATATGCCCATGTTTGTCTCTTTACCGGTGAGCAATCGGGTCACAGCTCTCTCCACTAAATCCTGTACATAAATAAAACCACCCCATATGTAGCGGAGGTCACTAAAAGGCTCGGCAGCAGGGCCTGGATCCCAAAACCTGTCACATGATAATACAGCATATCAGCTTGATTAGACAACTGACCATGGAATTCATGCAAAGTTACATTTCTATGTAAAATTAAGTAAATAAGGTATGGGCATATACTTGTCTTTGATCTTGTTTGTTCGGGTTACATCATCTATGTCCATGCGGATCTTGTATTTGACATGAGGAGGCAGGGAGGTTGATAAAGGGTCTGGGAGGAGGAAGACAATTCCGGCCCAGAACTGCCGATCTTCCAGCAGTTCCAGGGCTCGTTCGACCATCTCACCTTCTGTGGCCACACCCTCCAGTTTGTTTAAGGAGAAACACTGGACCAATAGTGAGCACATATCAGACAGTTTTCAATAACTAACGTCAATGTACTGTAATTGCAGCAGATAGTTTTAAATGCAGGTGAATTAATTTCTTGTTTTTTATTATGTATCTGTGTGTGGCAGGAGTTTGCTCCATGTAAAAAGTGCTTTACTAGTCTCCTTGGTAAGAGTTATAGTATGGTTATACTTACAATTATTTCTTTTATTTTTTTTACAGCAACATATTTCAGTTTTTATTTTATAAATATATATATATATATATATATATATACACACATATACATATACATATACATATACATACATACATCGAATATTGCCCCATAAGCTTCCATTGCAATTGCTTAGTGTATCGACAACATACCATATAAATTGTTGAGTAGTCTTTCTGAAGTGTGGGTGAGTACCTTAGTGAGTTCTGACAGAGTGCTGAGGGTGTTGTTTAAATCCTGGTACAGATCCAACCAGGTGGGCGGAGCTCCATCCTTGCGTGGTTTGTCTGGATCAGGCGTGGAGAGAAACCGGGCGATGCGAGAGGCTGTCCAAGAGGTGTTCTCCAAGCGCAGGTTTACGATTACTGCCAGCTCAGGCCTCCTCAAAAGATCCTACAAGAGCACACATATACTTATGTCTTCAGAAGACTTGGAATATAACACACGAGTCGCATGGGCTACTTTTATGATACTTTTGAGTGCTCTTTTAAGCTTTAACTTGAGTAATTATCAACTGCAATTTTATCCAGGATATTCATTCAATTATGACAGAATGAAAATTCTATGAATAATTTATATGTAATAATCTATGAATAATGAATAATTTACTCACCCTCATGTTTACCCATATGACTTACTTTCTTATGCAGAACACAAACAAAGATTGTTAGAAGAATATCATAGCTCTGTAGGTCCATAACTCAACATGGTCCAAAACTTTGAAACTCAAAAAAGCACATAAAGGCAGCATAAAAGTAACAAAGTGACTATTTGCACTAGGTGTAAATAGCACCTGCCACAGTGTGGCTATTTGCACTCCAATAGTCTAGTAGAAACACAGTAATTGAAGACAAATGGCACCATACAGTTGCTGCAGCATGAGGTAAAGGTGTGAATGTCCTTTTGTCATGTGAATGACCCAGGTTCGATTCCGGGTTTTGCCCAACTTTTTCCCATCGTTTTTCTGTCTCAACTCCTAATATTTTCTTTAATACTACTTGTAATAATAAATAAAAATGAACCTTCATGTTGATTTCCTTGCAGTGATTTGGTCACGTATTGACACAAAGGTGTCAATACGGCAAAACCTCAGAGAAAGGTTTGATCAGGGTAAAATTAACCATGGTTTTTCTATAGTAATATTTTAGTAAACACCAAAATAGCCATAGTTTAAATAAAATTAACCATGGTGCTACTACAGTAATATGGTGTAATGTTAATATAGTAACCATGTTAAATTTTGTGGTTATTATCATTTTACTACAAAATACCATGGTGATACTCTTGTAACTGTAGTAAACCCATGGTTAATTTTTGAGGGAAGGTAAGGTTTAGGGGTAGGGGTTGGTGTAGGGTGTCTGTGGGACTCTAAATAAACACAATAAACACTGCAGTGTTGCACCTATACAGTATGTTAGTTTTTAATTAGGGGTGTAAATAGTATTTGATGCTATTTACACTTAGTGCAAAGAAGATGCTTTTGGTTACTATTTACTCTAAATTTTCCATCCTGCCCAGTAGATGGTGTTATGAACGAAGAATGCAAATTACCAAAAACAAAAAAAGAAGAACTCTTAGAAGAGAGAACAGTTCTTCGGAGGGCTGTTTGAAAATAGAGATTTATAGTAAAAAGGACTTGCTTCTATCCCACAACTATCATATCGCTTCTGAACTCATGGATTTAAACACTGGTGTCATATCGATTACTTTTATATGCATTTTGAGCTTCAGAGTTTTGGACCATGTTGACTTGCATTGTACAGACTTACACAGCTGAAATATTCTTCTAAAAATCTTTAATTGTGTTCAGCAGAAGAAAGAAGGTCATACACATCTGCGATGGCAAGAGGCGAGTACATGATGAAAGAGTATTTATTTTTGGGTGAACTATTCTTTTAAATAGAGCTCACCCGCAGAAGACGAATTTCCACACTGCTCTCCATGAAGGTTTTGATTCTAGGACCAACTTCCTGCCACACCTCCTGCACTTCATCAAAAATCTGGAAGTCCTGAAATGTCTTGTTCACCTGAAGCAAAAGGATTTTCCCAAAAGTTACATAGAAAACAACCATATTCTCTGGATAACAGACACATTTTAGATAGAAGGAGAGGCTGAGTACCTCTGTCATGACTGCACGGGTGACTGGAGTGTCTGGTGTGTATAACAGCTTTCCGGTGAACAGCGGCTTGATGCCTCGCCACACAATCCGTGAGATAGGATTTGACTCCAAGCTTTGAATCAAGTTTTCACAGAATGGAGCTAAAGGACAAAAAAGCAGGTGGCCGGTTGTGTGTTACTCTACGAAGTTTGCTATGGTTTTGAGTTTTATGAATACATTTCACTATCATCAGTTTTTTATTTACTATATACCTCATGTCCAAACTATGGGGTAAACAGAACAAAACATATGTGATGTTGGAGCCTAAATTGCAATATGTGATGTACAACAACAGAGAACAACTAGATTTTTACATTTTCTGAAGTAAATGTGAGTTGTGTGCCCATGCAAAACTTGTGTCCATGATGCTAGGGTTTTGTGGAGGCTTGCCTGGGTGTTGCTATATGGTTGCTGAGGTTTTTTCAGTGTTTTTTTTAGCACAAGTGAGTCTAAAGTGAGTCCCTATCAACTGCCATTGTAATAAAAAAAGACAGACTGTAATAATTATTAAAATGTCTTGTTTTGTGTTCCACAAAAGAATGAAAGTCATTCGGGTTTGGAACAAAATGAGTAAATTATGACAGAATTATTTTCATTTTTGGGTGAACTATTCCTTAAGATATATCCTTCATATCTGTAGCACAAACGATACATTTATTTAATTTAATAATTGGGATTAGGTTTATTTTATTCAAATCTTTAACCCCAAGTATGAGCAAAAGTAATAGTGATGTATGCATTTGCAAACACCACTAATTTAACAAAACCGAGAACTCCATTAAGGGTGCTGAGTTATTGCCTTACTAAGAACTCCTAACTACATTTATTTTTTGAGAACATGAAATTAAATCCAACGCCTCTTACTGGTGCTGTTGCCCTTTTCAATGTCTGCCACTTCTGACTCATTTCTGCCCAGGAATGATTTGATGTCATGGTCTTCATACCAGTTGAATGAAGGGATTTTCTCTCCGCCCACCTCCGGGTGGCCACACATGATTCTGGAGAAGGCACGAAAGCTCTCCCTTGGTAGTGCTGAATGGTTCTCAGGTGTCAGTAACCTAAATTCTGAGTTCAGCTCTGAGAAACTGGAGAGAGAATAGATCTAAGGGAGGAGAGAGAGAGACAGATTCAGAGGTGTGATGAACATTGGACATCTAGCAGGGTGGAAAATTACCTTATTGCTTACCAAACACAGCAAATTAGATTTGTTACCAGCCAGTTAGATTTTTTCATTTCAAATATGTAAGAGAACTCACTACAGCCTGTATGCATGTATCCATGTAATGACAGCTGAAGCAGCAGAAAGCAAGAGTAAAGTAATTGTGTGTTTTCATAGGTCCCAAAGCCACTTACGTCATCCATAATTGCCGCTACTTCCTGAGAGACAGAAGAAACAGCCTGACTGATGAGTAGCAGATCAGCCGCGTTAGCCCGCAGTCTGTCTCTCTGTGAGGAGATAAATAAATTCACAATAAATTTCTCATGGTTTTACTACAGTAACAATATTGTAACCATGATATCAGTAGTGAAACCTAGTCATAATACAGGAAAACAAAATCTATAGTAATAAAATCAATTTTGTGGTTATTATGGTTTTACTATAGTATTATTGTAGACTGTAGTAACTATAGATTTGATGGAAATCCTTTTTTTATAACAATAGTGCAGTAACCATGACTGTTGTAGATGTACTTTTTTTTTTTTATACTGGAAATATAGATTTATTATAGTAATATTGTAGTAACTATGGAAAGTATGTTAAGTAACCATGTTTTTTTTTTGCGGAAACCATGGTGTTAATAATTCAGTATACTGTATCCATATAGTAGGTCTAGGTTACTGTTTTAACCGCTGATCTCTGATGGAGGGAACGAGACGTTTTGTCGAAGAAGCGACACCTGGGGTCTCTCTTGAGAGCCTCGCACATCTCTGAACTTGAGAAAAGGCCAATGAGAAATTGGCAGACAGAATTTGCATGTCCTGCCCCCGGATATATGTGTATAAAGGGAGGGAAATGCGTCTGTTCATTCAGGATTTTGCCTGAGGAGCCGACAATGACGTTTGGCCGTAACAGTGGCTCGGTTCAGCGATGTGGCCGGGAGGACACAATGTCTCGTTCCCTCCATCGGTGAACGGAGGTTACAACAGTAACCTAGACATTCCTCGCCTGTCGCTCACTTCGACGTAGTGTCGAACAAGCGACACTAGGGGTCCAAATTTAATCATGCCATGCGCTGAACCATGTACGTGCGCTGCTGATACAGGTGCGGGCAGGCAGTTGCGTGACAAAGCAACAGGCCGTGTCGGACTGTACGTACCCTTCCCCAACGCCCCATAAGATCATCATAACCTTCTGGTTCCCTACACCCCGATATGGGGGGAACAAGGCGACGTGCCATGCATGGGAGCAAGCCCTGCTAGCCGCACCTTTTCTCTCTCTATGTTTCTCGCATAGAGTTAAAGCAGCTGGGGCCATCTTAACGCTATCACAATTCTTTCACGATTCCTATTCTTTCAGGGGGGAAAGACCCTGCAGAGACCACACCTGCCAAGGCTGGCGGAGGTAAAGAGTGGTGAAATACATCACATGGGATTTCAGGTCGCATGTGGAGAATGGCGCGGTGGTAGATCCTACCTCATTGGGAGGGAGGAGTTGCTACAAACACGCCGACCGCGGGGCAGTGAGGACTGCCCAAGGGAGACGCGGGTCCGCTCACAAGGGGACAGTACCGTGGAAAATACTCACGGGGGCCCGACCTGTGGAGCACCTATTCCAGTACAGAGTAATTTGAGTACTCGTAGAGGGTCTGGTCGGGGAATTCCTCCGCTGAATTCGTGGACCAGAGGGCTAGGGAGGAGTCATCCAGGGAGCCGAGTTAGTAGGATCTCCAGGGATAAGAGCGCACGATATTACCTCAGTGGAGGGAAAGGGCACTAGGTGCAAGCGGTACACCCGATCAGTTGTTACCACATTACCGAGTTCTAACGGCTCAGACCTGAGAAAACACAGGATGAAACCGACTCAACACTGAGATTGTAAAATCTCGTAAAGGTATTGGGTGTTTTCCAACCCACTGCTCTGCATATGTCTGCTAAGGAGGTGCCTTTGGCCAGTGCGCATGAGGATGCCACACTTCTCGTTGAGTGTGCTCGAACCTGCAAGGGGGCGGACACGGCCTGGGTGTGATAGGCCAATGCTATGGCGTCAACCACCCAGTGGGAAAGTCTCTGTTTGGAGACAGCGTTCCCTTTCCGCTGTCCACCAAAGCAGACAAAGAGCTGCTCAGAACATCTAAATCTCTGCGTGCAGCCCAAATAGATATGCAAAGCATGTACCGGACACAGCAACGAAGGGGCTGGGTCTGCCTCCTCCTGGGGCAGCGCTTGCAGGTTCACTACCTCTGAAGGGAGTCGTAGGAACCTTGGGCATGTAGCCCGGTCGCAGTCTTAGGGTGATGTGAGTGTCTGCCGGACCGAACTCCAGACAGGTGTCGCTGACAGAGAATGGTTGCAGATCCCTGACCCTCTTGATGGAGGCGAGCGCGATCAGGAGGGCCGTCTACAGGGAGAGCTCAACGCTAGCGGCACAAAGGGGGGTCTCTGAAGGCCCGAGAGAGGACCACTGAGAGATCCCAGGAGGGGAACAGGCTTAGCCGAGGAGGGTTCCACCTCCAGGTGCCTCTAAGTAACCTGATAACCAAGTCGTGCTTAACCAGAGACTTGCCATCTACTGCGTCGTGGTCACAGAGGAGGTTCCAAAGGTCTGGGTGTGGATGCCAGAGGGTGCACTGGCCCTGAGAGAGAAGGTCCTTCCTCAGGGGAATTTGCCAGGGAGGGGCTGTCACGAGGAGCACGAGATCCGAGAACCAAGTCCGAGAGGGCCAGTGGGGGCCACAAGAATTACTTGTTCCTTGTCCTCCCTGACCTTGCATAGCACCTGTGCAAGAAGTCTCACTGGGGGAAATGCGTACTTGCACAGCCCCCTGGGCCAGCTGTGTGCCAGCGCGTCTGTCCCGAAGGGAGCCTCCATTCGAGAGTACCAGATCGGGCAGTGAAAAGTCTCTCGGGAGGTGAACATGTCTACCTATGCCTTGCCGAACCGTTCCCAAATCAGCTGGCCGACTGGGGGTGGAGCCTCCACTCTCTGCTGGGCGTACTCTGTTGCGATAGCGCGTCCGCTGCCACATTGAGGCTGCCCGGGATGTGAGTGGCACGCAGCGACTTGAGTCGCGAGTTGTGACATGTGACAGGAGCGTACGCCGCCTTGGCGATTTATCTGGAGCCAGTGCTGAAACAGTCTCATATGCATCAACCCCAGCGGCGCAACTGCCGCGGAGAACGCCATATGCCCCAGGAGCTTCTGGAAATATTTTAGAGGGACCGCCGTGCCTGGCCTGAACAAAGTGAAGCATTCCAGTGCACGCTCGTTGGTGAGGCGCGCTATCATTGAGACTGAGTCTAACTCCATGCTGAGAAAAGAGATGCTCTGAACCGGGGCGAGCTTGCTCTTTTCCCAGTTGACCTGAAGCCCTAAGTGGCTGAGGTGCCTGGGCTATCCCGCCAGGTGGCGGCGTTCTCAGGACACAGGTGGATCTCAACCGCTCTGTCCACCTGGGAATGCAATTCCGGGATGAAAGGAACCAGGGGGGGCGCCCAGACCCGAGGAACCAATCATCCAGCTGCGCAGGATGTGGGGAGGACGGAGGGTTCCAGTCCAACCCCACGCTGATGGCAGCCCAGGCAAGCATGTCGGCCATCTGGGCGTCAGCCTCTGACTGGGCGTGCTGACCCAAGGGTGCCAGCCCAATGGAGTCTTCCGCGTCAGACGCCAGAACACTCTCTGATGCAGCGGCGAGCTCATCATCCAGCTCGGGGGGCTCAAGAGGATAGGCAGACTGGCCGTGAGGAGAGCCATTGTCACCCCGAGCCCGGGCGGAAGTCAACAAGCCTGTCGGGGGGGCGGGTGGTTTGTGGGGATGTACCAGGCGAACCCGAGCCCGCTGCCATCCCCAAATCGAATCCATCGGCAGCCGAGTCGTCCTCAATCCTGTAGGAAGAAGGAGCGACGCAGGGGGCGGCTGGAGTGGCATTACTTTTTAGGAAGGAAAGCTGCGACTGCAACGTTGCCATGGTAAGGTTCTTGCAGTGAGAACACTAAGGAAGTAGAATCCAGGAACTACACAGGGACGGAAGTGCATCTTTAGAAAGACGCGTCCTGAAAAGGACATTCAACGCCGCTGTATATTGCTCTTTTAGAGAATCAAACTCTTTCACAATATTCTCTTTTAGACAGCGCTGTCGAAGCACCCAGGGGCAAAGCTGCACTGCCGTGCAGAGAAGGAGAAAGCCGCTGATAGGCGCTGTAGATCCAACAGCATAAGCTCTTAGAGATGAGGTGAACAGTTTTGTGAATCGCAGCTCGCTACTCACACAACCAGTCGGCTCCAAAGAAAATTTCTGAATGAACAGACGCATTTCCCTCGCTGGGACATGCAAATTCTGTCTGCCAATTTCTCATTGGCCTTTTCTCAAGTTCAGAGATGCGCACGGCTCTCAAGAGAGACCCCTAGTGAGAGACAGACGGGGAACCATGGTTTTACTATAGAACAACCATGGTAATGCTTGTGGTTACTATGGATTTACTATAATATCAAGGTATTTGTAGTAAAACCCCAATAAACTTTATTACCATAGTTGTAATGTTCTTGTATTATTACTATGGTTTTACTATGAATATCAAGGTAAGAAAATGGTTACTACAGTAAAACCGTGGTAAATGAATTGCGAGGGAACCCATACTATTGCAAGGGCACGCAAACCTTATTGCGAAGGAACGCAAAACTTCCTCTATGTTCTCTAAGATTTGAAACAATTTTATTTGAATTTTTTTATATTTTTTTGCAATTCCATTTAAAGACGCCAAAGTTGCAGAAATTACACACTTCAACTTTTAATAAAAATGAAAATGAGAAATCACAGAATACATTTGATAGGTTGGAGCCTAAACTCACTGACCATAAGGATCTTACTGAAGTCCAGCTCTGAGAGGAAGATCTGTTCTGCCTTCTGCATAATATCAGAAGGCACCTCACACAGTGCCCCCTGTAGCTCAGGAAAAGAATCACCTCCCTCAACAGTGAGGTATCGACCCAAGAGAGAGGCATTACAGACTATGTCAGACAGACGCATCCCTCCCCCTGCTAACGCCACCTTGAAAGCAACACAACACAAGAACATTATGTAGAAAATTACTACAAACACTGATTGAAATGTTAAAATTAAAGTATTATTCAGCATGCCAACAAGTTTGAATGTTTTTTTCATGTTTGAACTAGTCCTTGTTGATTCTAACAAACCCTAAATCCTAAGTATAAATCTTTGGATTGTAACTCGTCCCGCACCATTTTATAAATTAAATAAAAATAATTGAATAAAAATCCTAAATTCTCTCACAATTTACTCACCCTCATGCCATCCCAGATGTGTATGACTTTCTTTCTTCTCCTGAACACAAACAAAGAAGAATATCTCAGCTTTTAGAAGAATATCTCAGCTTTGTAGGTCCATAAAATGCAAGTGAATGGTGACTAAACATTTCAAGCTCCAAAAATCACATAAAGTGAGCATAAAAGTAATCCATACGACTGAGAAACAGATCAACATTTAAATCCTTTTCTACTATAAATCTCCACTTTCACTTTCAGAATGTGAAAGTGAAAGTGGAGATTTAAATATTAAACATTTAAAAATAGAAAAATTACATTCAATTTCATATTTTGAAAGTGAAAGTGGAGATTTATAGTTAAAAAAAAAAAAAAGGACATGAAATTGATCTGTTTTTCACCCACACATATCATATTGCTTCTGAAGATATGGATTCAACCTCTGGAGTCTTATGGATTACTTTTATGTTTATGACCTTCAAAGTTCTTGTCACCACTCAATTACATTGTATGGACCTTCAGAGCTGAGATATTCTTAAAAAAATCTTTGTTTGTTTTCTGCAGAAGAAAGAAAGTAAAAGACATCGGGGATGGCATGAGGGTGAGTAAATGATGAGAGAATTTTCATTTTTGGGTGAACTATTCCTTTAATAGTGTTTCAGAAAGAGAGACAGTTACTTTCTTACCACTTGAAGGTTTAGCCGTGCTCTCAGTAACTGATCAACAGAATTTGAGGGCATGCTGGTGTTTGTCCGCAAGAAGGAGGAGAAGCTCTCGCTGGCTCTCAAATACTCTCCCACTGGAAGATCTTCAAATGTGTGACATAAAACCAGGAGAAAGTGTTACACTACATTTTAACAAGTAATTCTAACATAATAAGAAGTCACATGCACTGACCCCATCTGACACATATTTTGTTCTGGATTTGCATGGCACGTGCATGGTACTGAACACATACTTGCTGTGCCCATTAAACAAATCAGTCAACAAAGAGGATTATGGGAGCTTCTCAACACAAAAACAACAGCCTGCTTTCTTTCAGGAAAAATTGTATTGCTCAGACGTTGCTCAGGAGACTTCATGGAGCTCTAATTTAAATAAAATTTAAGTATCAAGTTTGTCTCCGATGTTCTTTATAAAGTTCCTTAGACGCAAATGAGACAACTGTCGACGTAAGAGTATAGAGTTATAAAAACAATGTAGATAGCATAGACAACACAAACTTATGATTGCAGACTCATGGAGTTTGACACCTTGCTGAAACCTCCTCTGAAACTCTTGAGGAGACATATGTAAGTTTACTGGGGTCTGAGAAGCAATCTGACTTTACTGCTAAATTATAAACAGAAAGAAACCAATTGTATTTTTTTATCTAATTTGTGATTTTTCTTTCCGTTGGACTTGTACAGGAAGACATAAAACCTGAAGTACGTAAATAACATGTCATACTTGGCCAGGCATCTGGTCTTTCTCCAAGTCTCTGGACTACCAGCGACAGATTCTGTAGACTTGAGAGAGCCGTCCGGTTACCACTGACAGTCAGGACTGTCCTGATATCAACTAAAAGCCGAGAAAGTCTGGAAACAACAGAATAAACCTCATCAATCACTAAGGTTAAAAAGCAAAAATCATGATACACTGTTTGTGATTACAGAAGGGCATCTTACATGGCGTTGTCAAAGTTGCTCACACGCCCGGGGGTTTCTCCTGCTGTTGGGTGATGGAAGCAGGGATTGTTGATGTTGCAGATGATGCCCTGAAGCCATGCCAGCGTGCCAGCTGATGGAAGAGCCTTGTTGGGAAAATGGCCTGAAATGAACAAAAATGTGCATTTTTCCATCTTATAAAGTTTTACATATGGATCAATGAATAATAATTTCCCAAATATGTTCAAATATGATAAATGACGTACACCCACATGAGTTTAAGTTTCTAGTCATTATTATTGTTTTGAAAAAGGCTTTTATATTCTACCTCAGGCAGGTTTTTTCTTCAAGGTGGCAGCCATGTTGAGATCAAATGACCAGTCGAATACTACTCGATTTATTTTGGTAACCACCTATTATTGAACACTTTGTTTGCAGATCAAATAAAAAAATACATGACAAATACACATGTGAATAGGATATTTTTAAAATGGCAACTGTAACCAGTAATTTTGCATGATGTTGAATTTACAACGATAGGTGTGATCGGCAAGGAACAGTTAAAGGAACATTAAAGGAACATGTGGCAGCGGGGGCGCGGTCAAGTGTCCGCCTCGAGAGGGAAAGAGCGGTAAGAACGCTTACACATGAGATAAATTATGCCTAACACCGGTTTCTGATTAAGGTGAACACGGGGAGAGTGGCATAAAAGAGCGACATAGCCAGCAGATCGAGGGAGAGTCTGGATCAGAGAGAGTTCTGTGAACATGAGACATTATTTTGTGATGCTGATACCGCATGTGTTATAGTGAAGCTGTCATCTAGTGTGAAAGAGCAAATAAAAGACCACTCACTTGAGTTAAAGGATCCTGTTGTCCGCTGTCATTCGTGGAGTCTTTACAGAACAGTTCACTTAAAAATGAAAATTCTCCCATCACATAACCTCATGCCATCCCAGATATGAATGACTTTCTTCTGCAGAACACAAAGATTTAAGAAGAATTTCTCAGCTCTGTAGGGCCATACAATGCAAGTGAACGGTGACCAAAATTTTAAAGATCCGGAAAGTACATCAAGGTAATCCTTAAGGTACCAGTGGTTTAATCCATGTCTTCAGAAGCGATACAATCGGTTTTGGGTAAGAACAGACACAAATATAACTTTTTTTTACTATAAATGATGACATCAGGAGTCTCCTTGGTGATCATGATTTCAAGTTTGATTACACTTCCTGGCTCTTGACACATGCACAGAGCACTAGATGGTACTAGGAAGTTTAATCAAGCTTGAAATCATGATTGTGTCTAGAGACTCCAATTACAAGATTTATAGTAAAAAAGTAGTTGTATTTTGGCCTGTTCCCACATAAAATGCTTTCTTTATTTGCTTTTTTAACTTCAAAGTTTTAGTCACCATTCACTTGCATTGTATGGGCCTAAATAGCTGAAATATTCTTTTAAAAATCTTCACTGGTGTTCTGCAGGAGAAAGAAAGTCATACACATCTGGGATGGCATGAGAGTAAATGATGAGAGACTTTTCCATTTTTAGGTGAATTATTCCTTTAACAAAAAATTACTTCTGCACCACTAGTGTCACCAAATGAAATTACAAAAAAATTATTACTATCCTGCAATTGGTCGGTAAAACAGGTAGTCCCGATGTTATAAAAAATTAAGCCCCCCACCCCCCCGAGGAGCATTCCCACTAGGACCCTTAAGCGATTACATACATGAAAAGTTGTTTTGGGTATTCTATGCATTGCCTGATGGACAGTTAGCATAGCAGGTTAACTGAAAACACAAAGAAAATATTTTAATTTGATCATTTGTTGCTTGTCATGTGATATGTCAAATAAAGTTTACACTGAATAAATGTTTTTTTTTTTCTTTATTAAGACCAGATTTTCAAGTGATATTTAAGGATTTCTGATCAGGCATCTTTCACTATTCTTTCAGACAATGAAAATGCTTTGGTGTCTAAGGGGGGCAGGATTCCATGGGGGGGGGGTCTCAATATTGCATGACATCAGCCCAAATTCACACCATTGGTTAAATTACATATTGCTATGTCGAGCTGGTCAGGATGCTCAAACATACAATGTTTTGATAGTGCCACTGAGCCACATTGTTTAAACTTTTTGAGAAATTGAACACATAAATGCCTAATTTATAGTCTCTGCATTATTGGCCGGGATAGGAGAAAGTATTTTAATATTAAAATGCAAAAGGTGCAGCACTTAGAGGAAAAGTGGAACTGCCACTGCAGAAAGACACTTATGAGGCTTTTCCACTCCACGGTACGACTCGACTCTGCTTGCTTTTTGGGTTTTTTCCATTGTGGATAGTACCTGGTACCTGATTTTTTGCAAATCCACGCCGTGTTCAATAAACAATGTGCAGACGGTCCACTCGTTAGCAATGAGCGAATCTAAAACGTCTCTCAGGAAGTGTCTCAGCTGTTGGCCGCACACGGCTACCAACGGACCTACCAACAGTGTAGTAAAAGTGACTACAGAACCATCAAGGAAAAGTGGAAATGGTTCGACAAAATGGACGCTATCTAAACCAGCAAGCAATGGGAGGGAGAGTGCCCTAGACTCACCCACGATGGAGGATGGTATGTTTTGTTATGTTAACTCTATACTCTGCTTGAAAGCTTCACTTTATTTAGTTGACCAGCTACTGGAAGCTTTCTTATAAAACAACCAGGCCAATTTAACTGTAACACTTGTGTAAAATCACGCAACAACTGCTTTATGCAGCACAATGAACTAATAGCTAACAGCTAGCGGTCGTGTTATTGTTTTGGTTAGTTTGTGTCGTGTTTATGATGATGTCACGGCAGTAGAGGCGGCACAACTATGATGATCAGCCTATAATCCCACCCACGTTGAGTTGCCACTAAACTGCAATGGAAATGCAAACTCAGAAAGTAAAGCGAGTAGAGTTGAGGCGAGTCGAGCCGTAACGTGCAGTGGAAAATTGCCATTAAAGTAATACATAGAACATGTTCATTCAATTAACAAAATCAAATGAACCGATCAAATATTAATTCGCTGCTTTTAAAAAAGATTTAGAGTGTTGTCTAATTATGACTAAAATATTTTCAAGTGATCTGTCAGAAAGGTCACGATTTAGTTTAAGGCTCAATAATGTCCTGATTTTCACTGCAGCTAATCAGCTTAGCTGCTCAGCCACCTGCTATATGGGGAGGGCAACACTTCTCACAGAGAGTGACTTACACTGGCTCTGTTTATATGGTGGGTGTGATTGCCGGACAGCAATGAGGATGAGGAAGAGGAAGAGTGGCCAAAGGAGTTCAATGACCAGTTGAATCTGTGGAGAGAGAGAGAGAGAGAGAGAGAGAGAGAGAGAGAGAGAGAGAGAGAGGCGCAAGACAGACACCATCAGTGTCGGCTGGTGAATGGCCAATGTAACAGCCATTTTGTTTTTCCAATTCAAATATGTAAATAACTCACTATGCGTTATAGTATACAAAATTAAACAAATGTGCAAATACTTCTGTAACTGGACAAAACAAGGACAAAGTTATCTTTCATTCACACTGTCTCTGGCCCTGAAAGTGGATTTGGATCTTTTTTGGTCCACTTCAGTCTACTCTCCATTCATTGTAACATTTTTGGACCTAGTTTGGGTTGCCTTTAAATTTGTGTTAAAATACTACCAAATGATAAATAATACCAAATATTAAAATGTGTTTCTTCAAGCATCCATCATTGCTTTTAAGCAATGGCATTTCTTGTCACATCATGTCAATCCGAGACATCTTACAAGTTGCACGCCTAGTAGATAAAGAAAATTAGCTGCAAAGAAAAAACTGCTTTGGGGTGATGGGGTGTTACATTTACACCCTGACCACCATGTTGTACTCCAACCCTCCCTTTAGACAGTCTTTACCAAGTTTAGTGTGTGTATGTGTTCTGGTTGGGTTAATATGGTGACACCTTGTTTCTCCTACGATACGTGAAGTTTTTCCACAGCAGCAGGTAGAGCTGAGTTCCAATGGTCATGATGGACGGCACAGATCTATGCAGCCAAGGTAACACAGGAAAGTAAAAAAAAAGACTTGGTAATTTTCCACCATGCAAATACACTGGTGCCACTCAAAGGCAAGCAACGATTCAGTAAATCAAAGAGACAAATTAAGAAAGTAAATGGATGAGTTGTGTGACCGTCAATCCATGATCTTGAAATCCTCATTATACTAATTGGCTTACACAGAATGAAGGCAAATAAATCTCCTCCAAAGCAAAGAGGGCACAGAAAAGTATATTTAACATGAATGTTTGTGAGTGTAAGACAACAGAAGTGTACAGTACGTAATATTGAAATGATTGCTGCTTTAGATAATAATAAAATAAACAGTACATCATTAACTATGTTTCCATCCAATTATTTTTTGCAAAAAAATTTTAGCGCATCAAAATAAAGCTGATGGAAACGCAAATTATCGATATAATTTCACAAGTGTCGACATAGTATTTTTTGGCAGTCATGGAATTAGCCCATAATACAAAAAAATATATAATTATATTTTTGATGTTTTAAATTAAAAATAAATACACAATACTAGGAGAAAAGCATCAGTGTGTTTTTTTTTTTGGAACACTGACATACAGCTCAATTCTATGAAAGTATTGTTTAGCTTACTTTTGAAAAATGCTGGCAAAATTCCCTGTATTAAATTTACCAAATGAATAAAGCATTAAATAAAATAATTAATTACCAAACAAAAAAAATAATTATATTATTAGGCCTATACACTTGCCTTTTCTTTACACAGACTTAAATTAGCCTTACCGTGTTCTGTAGATGAAAAAAGTCAGCTGAATGACATTTTCAAAATGTTCTACACTTTTTTCAAGACTATAAACTATCAGAACTATTTGTCCAATGCTGAGTTCACTCTCAGAAAACGAGCTTTTGAACATTTTAAAACTTTTAAATATTTTAAATCTAACCCTCTTTATCTCGGATCACATTTGCTGAGCTTCTTCAGAAAATGTAAATTGCAATATGACGCTAAATTAATTTTAGATGACAATCAAGTTCAGTCGGTCGTTAAAAGTTGCTGGACAAATATGTTGGACATAATGCAGTTGTGATGGTGATGCTTTAGATTAGATGATTGTTCAAAATAGCCTATTGAATATCAGGAATGTATCATATGTAAACACTGATATTACACTGCATACATTTTTCTTTAATAGCTGTGCACACAGCATAAACACATCGATGGATGGTCCTTATACTACGACCAAAAGTTTCCCCCACTACTTGGTGCAGGTTGCCAGCTTGAAAAGGGCCATGATGATGACCGGTGGCATCCTGTGATAGGCGCAACATCAGGACCAATATTTCAGTCCCATCAGAAGGACAACTGCTCCCTTTTGATTGCAATTCCTCCACTGATTACATTTATTGTGAAATTAAAATGACAGTAAGCTGTCTAATTTCAATGAACTGTCTCAATACTCTCCCCATTTTTCCAAAACTTCACTGGAAAAAAAATTTGGGAATTCTGGTAGGCGAAGTTGCAAAATTAGCGATAAACACTCATTATTACTGTATGTAAATGGGAAGATTTATTTGGCGATAAACCAAAACTTTTTTTTGTTTGTTTTTTAATTACGTCATCAAGCACAGCATTTTTATCGATAAAAGGCTATTTGAATGAAAACCGGCAGAAGACGGCAAATTATTATTATTATTTATGCATTTTCACTTTGTCGATAAGAAAACAGCGCGAAAAGTGGATGGAATCAAGGTTACTGTTGATACTATATCACCTACAGCACCACAAATTATTTATAGGCTACTGGCTTCCTGATTTAGCTTGACAATTGATAAACAGACATTTTAGATGAATCCAGACAAATAATATATTACTTATTATGTTGCATTTATTGCTATATTTATTGTTGCATATGTTTTAAACAATATTTCAACAAGGTTGCGATTTTGATGCTGGGTCACCTAAAAGTGTGCTATTAGAGAATACATCATAATAGGATAACAAGAAGAATAACAAGTCCTTTAAATGTAATGACTGAAATTATTTCTTTAGTCAAAATATCAAAATAATTTATTAATTTATATCAGCAATTAATTACCTACAACACCAAAGATGCCGCAACGTGACAATTTATAAACATTTTAGATAAACTTAGAAACAATACATAAATAATGTATTATATTATATATGTTATAAATTATTCCTAAAATGCCATATTTTGCTCAGTTTAACCTTTAAATATCAATAACAATCATTTACAGTGTGCTTTTCCGGGTTACAAAACAGACATTGTGATGTAATAAATAGACAATTAGCCTAATATGTAATGAATCATTCATATCAGGTCGAAGCGTGCCAAATGTTTCACAGTAGTTTACGCTGTCGGAATAAATGTCAATAAATAATCAAGAACAGATGGCGGTTACCTTTTTTCCCCCGAATCTTCCGTTTACTCCTGCATTAACGGAGTCTGCGTTCCTGCAGTGCGTACGCGTTACCGGTGATACAAGATCACATTTTGAGGACACATAAATATGGGTGGGGCTTCCTTTCAAAACGTTGAAGCCACGTTAAACGTTTAACCAATCATACACACTGCAGACACGATATCTAGCCAATGGTTTGTACTCATAGAGCGCCAGCCCATTTTGCTTTTACAACAGTTGTACGCATTTCCGGCAGCTGAGTTGTTGTGTAATAATAGAGCGCAACAGTGACTGCCCACTTTTTCAGAGGTCTGGGTACCGGAATTATTTTTCTCCATTCATTTCTTCCACAGACTTTTAATAAAATTCTTCATAAAAGTGATGTGAGCCATGAACCAAACAAACATGCTCCGAGGTGAATCACAACATCACGAACTTCTTTTGAGGCCAAAAATATTTGAAAATCGGACATGAAGACAAAGGTACAAGCAGGGGCGTTGCTTGATATAAAGCTCTACTGGGGCACAGGCCCCCCCCATAACTCATATAACTTTTTTTCATTCTTGAAAGCCTGCTGCGTGCAAGAAGTGTGCAACACAATTCACTATATAAACTTCCCTTGCTTAACCCACTATTCCTACACTGCAACAAGTATGGGGAAAGGTAAACATGTAGAGATATTAATCTTTATGAAAATATTTACATATAATTATCTTCAACATACTCTACATGTTTTATGGTATAAAATGCATACACTGAGAGTTGGTTGCTAGGCAGAGTTGGTAGCTAAACTGGCTTAGTTTGGTTGCTAGCTTGTGAAACTAGCTGATCTATCTCTAACTTTATAAATGCAAAAGTGTAATTTCTATAAATTAATATCTAGCTAGCTAACATAATTTGTGTAAGTTTAAACTGATGTTTGAAACTCATTAATTTTACTGGCAATAACAACTCCTAACAAGCCAAACTATAGTCCTTTTTAGTTGCTAGGAAATTAGCACATAGCTGCCATAGTTACTGCTACTGCAGTTACTGATATCTGCGCACATGCATCAGATTTGTGTTTCCGGTTAAAATGCGTTGCTTTTACAAGTGTTGATTGGGTGGGTTACTGCGTTACATTTAGATTGATAATTCTGGAAAAAAGAATTTGATCTAATTGAATGAACTACCAAATAAAGTAAATTGTTAAAACTGAAACTTGAGATTTTACACGGCAGATTTATACAGGGGTACGTGTCCCAGTAAAAGGGGTCTAGTGACGCCCCAGTTTACAAGGATGTGTACTTATCGTATTTCATTCGGCATGGACCACAATCCCATGAAGCATTGCGAATGATGTCAATTAATAAAAAAAACTAGGGGAATATATAAAACCATTAATTTCAGGTTGTTGATTATAAGTATAGAAACAATAGATTTTACGTTTATTGCAAAATATTCCGATATGTACAAATATATAAGTAGTTTAAAGGTGAAGGGAGTCGTTCCGAGCCACATTTCGCGGGTTTCGTTGGACGCAGTTCTCTGATTGATGGGTGGATCTGTCTCTGCTGTACATTGGGTAATGTAGTGGTTTAACATGAATTCCGCTGTCAAACACAATTTTTAAACAATGGAGTTGGGATAAAGCAGACGGATGGCTTCAACGGAAGCATATACCATCGATGAGCAACCTCGGAGCTCATGGTAAGTCTGTCTTGAAATATTCAAAGTTATCGTTGAAAATCAATTATTCTATGGGGTAAATTAATAGGATTTTTACTTCCAGAACCAGACTGTTACGGAAGTCAGTCCACTCAGCGGTCATCTTTATAACACTCTGAGGCAGATATTTTTCTGCGGGTCATTCACGTGCATCTCATATCTACTTGAGTGGGGAAAGACCAATATCTCCAAAACAGTTGGTCAAGATTACGATCAAATAACATATTTGAAATAAGCAGTAAAATCTGACAACACTGGTCTCATAAATTGTGAGTCTTTACCTAATATTACGCTTAATAGAGCAATTATACCACCTTGTATAGCTAATGCGCATGCACGTTCTCCAGTTGATTGACAGGCAAAGTCTGTTTCTGAAAGGTGTCTGGCTCTTTTACCTGTAAGGCGGGACTTCCTTTCTACATCCGTTCCAATTTCTCCCATTCATTTTAACAGAAGTTACCCGTCTATGTTAGTCTCTGGTTATGTCGATGGAAAGCTCTTTGGTCTAGATATGTAACACAGAAGTTATAACATTTCAAAATAGTTGAGTGAACGATGCCTGCGTCCTATTTCACTCCAAATGTAAAATATTAAAATAAGAAATATTTTGCATAAAGAAAATGAAGCCTATTTTAAATAAATGGATAATTGACTTAATAGTTCCATGAAAATTATGCATTTATATATATATACAAATGTATACAGTGCAAAAAGAAATCTGAAGAATTCAAAATTTGGATCTGGACCAGTGTCATTCTACTCATAGAACAGTGTTTATCTGTACAATTAAATAGCAGAGTCAGGAAATAAAATGTATGTATGTCTCTTTAATAAACATCCAATACAGCAGTTATTAAAATATACCTCTTACTAATGCTTTAAATGAACCATGGGATGATACAGGGTCCATTCATTTTTACAGGCACTAAATTCTGAGCAGGGAAAGAGCATGTAAACCCTTTAAAAAACATCAAGTCATAGCAGTGATATTGCAGAAGTGCAAGAAGCTTGTGATGGAAGCCTCAAGATGATCTGCATGTAAGGCATTCAGACTGGATGTGGATTCTAATGCATCAGTGGGGATTTCTTTAAGACTGCAAGGGAAGCTCAGCTTCCCCTATAATGTCAAAAAAATAATGGTCAAATATGTACTATTGTGTAAACAATTTATTGACTAAAAATGCGTTATAACACGTTCATCTCGAAGACGAGTTCGTTCAGAATCAGCTACATTACATATTTACTTCTCATACAGTCCCGTAGCGTCAGTGCATTTCCCTGTTGAAGCCGAGCGTCCATTGACTTCAATGGGGCTGCTCTGAACAGTTTTTTTCAGTGCTCCGAAAATAGACGGTCATTGGATAAATGCTGCGATTATGTCCCGCCCACGGACGCTCAGCGTCTCTGGGGGTGAATGAGGAGTGGGCTGGCCCGGACTCCGAGCTTCCGCGTGATGATTGGAGGATCTGTCGAAAGACTGCATCTCCTTTTGATTGACAGCGAATCTGTACTATAAGAAGTCACTGAAGCTATTTCACGCTCAGTCCCATCGCGGATTTCTCAAGTGTAGTCGAAAGACAAACTGCTGCAACCTATTTCTTTATATTTGTTTGGCTGAAATTGATAGTCAATTTGCATAATACATTTCACACAATTATACACCACATTCCTTGTTTCAGTTTTACCAAGTTTAATATATTTTATTTTAGAGCGTTCGTTCGTTCGTTCGTTCGTTCATTCATTCATTCATTCATACAGTAGGCTAGGTTAGCGTCGTACGGGTGAAACTGCGCACGATGGCAGACGGTGCTAATATTGTCGACCTGATTTTGGTGAAGCCATTTGAAAGTCTTCCTTACGAGGAAAAAATTAGAATTAAACAGCAGGGCAGATCAACACCTAAGATTGATTTAGTGCAAAAAATAGGGTAAATAAGTTTATAATGTAGGCCGAAAATGAGCTTCCCCTCTTTGAAAGACCAGCAGCCGCCACTGTAATACATAGTCATTCAAACACAAGACATCCCTTCAGGCACCTTGGCTTGGCAGCATAAACAGGCAAATGTACGGTACACATTACAAAAGAAAGCAGTTAAAAAACTAGCTCTCTAAAACAGCTTTCAAATGAAGGCCCATAATCTCTATACCATTCTGCTAAAAAGTAGAAGTTTAGAAGCAGTAAAATATAAATTTCCATATACATTTGCATCTGATGGTGAGGACCTGAGAGGACCAGCCTCTTAAAGGAACACGGGTTGATCTAGTCCAGTCAGGAGACGGTACGTTGATGTTGGCATAGTCTTCAGATGAATCTGTTTACAAATGAGATGAAAATATTGATTATTCCTTGAACTCAAAGAAGTTGGAAATGCATATGTTCATATTTTATTTAGTTTACACCAATCTCACACTTAAAGTCTCACATTTCTCATTAAAAATTAAGTATTTATTAGATATTACACCATAATATTTTTTTTAAATGTACACAAAAAACTGAAGATGGAGTAATTGTTTTTTAATTAGATCTGGGATCTACCTCTCCTACAGCAGTGGACAGAATGTGGATGATCTTCTCATGGGCTGTGGCCACCACACTCTGCCCATTGATCTCAATAATACGATGACCAACTCGAATGCCCCCACGCTCAGCGATTCCTCCCCGCATTAAACTGCAAATCTATTGAAGAAGCCATGTTAAACAATACAAATCAACTTTACACTGTTTCTGCAACACATAAACTGTGGCTTACAATCCCGTCTTCCACGCTGAACCCTAGCTGATACTTGGTGTCTGGGCGCTTGATGATCGCCATGGTGACGGGTGGACAGTGGACAATGCTGAGCTTCACCATCGACATGGTCTTCAGGTCCTGGAGATAACAGCACTCATAACTGGATGTACACTAACTGGAGTCATGATCAGCTAATTCAGGGCTATTTTCTGCATGCAATTCTGACACTTAAAGGGATAGTTCACCCAAAAATAAAAATAATGTACTCACCCTCATGCCATACAAGATATGTATGACTTTCTTTCTACTGCTGAACACAAAAAAAAGTTTTTAGAAGAATATCTCAGCTTTGTAGGTCCATACAATGCAAGTGAATGGTGACCAGAGCTTTAAAGCTCCAAAAATCACAAAAAGGCAGCATAAAATATTCCATATGACTACAGTGGTTAAATTTGTGTCTTCAGAACCAATATGATAGGTGTGGGTGAGAAACAGATCATTATTTAAGTCATTTTTACTACAAATCTCCACTTTCACATACTTTCACATTCTGAAGTTCTGGTCACCATTCACTTGCATTATATGGACCTACATAGCAGAGATATTCTTATAAAAAATCTTTGCGTTCAGCAGAAGAAAGAAATTCATACACATCTGAGATGACATGAGGGTGAGAAAATGAGAATTTTCATATTTGGGTGAACTACCCATTTAAAGCACCTCTAAATCAAAGAAAAAAAAGTTCCATATTCCATTAACAGTAGTTCCTTGCTATGGGTTTATTAATTTGTTTAGATCCCTTTGAAACAAAGGTTATTACAACAAATGATTCAGGTTTAACTGAAGTTCGTCTTACTCGTATGATACTTTGGCAGGTGACGATAGGGAGCCCCACGAGACTGGTGCCATTAACGGACATGATGCGATCACCGATGCTCAATTCGCCGGAACGTTCCGCAGGTCCTCCATGCAGCAAGTTGGCTACAACAACAGTGGGCAGGATGGAGCCCCAGCCAGACTCCACAATTGCAACACCTAATATATCCCCTGCTTTCTTCGATATACACACCTAAAAATAAACAGTGCATTTCAAGTTAGCTAGCTACACTAAAGAAACTTGAGTTGTTGAAAGAAAACAACCATAAAGAGAAAGAGGATGCTGTCTTACCTCTCTGATGTTTTCTGAACGGGAAAAGTGAACCAGGTCTCCGTTATAAAGCTCCTGAGTGCCAAGGTAATCACTATACTCGCCTGGCCGCAGGTCACTGGCTTTAATTCCGTTAGTATACAGAAACTGCTGATATGCGACACCAAATGCCTGCCCGATGGCCTGTGCAATGATCTGAGCCTAAAGGAGACACAAATGGGCAAAAACTGAGTGGCTTTTTGGAGTATAGCATGGCCTTTTAAGCATCGACAAGGGATATCAAAAGTACCAGTACTTTAGAACCACGTTGATACTGAAATAAAAAAAAATAACAATCAATTGTTCTACACAAGAGTGCTTTCACCGCAGTCAAGCCAGCTGCACCAAAAACAATTTGTATGCAACAATAACTTCGGTAATATTCAAGAAGAGTAGAATGACAGCACTTTCTGATTTTTCATTGAGTTAACCAGCTAGTCTTGTAGGCTAGACTATTAGCTGAGAACTGTCTATTATCTTTTTTATTTAATATTTTCGGGATGTCCCAATACCGATATCGGAATCTGGTTTGACACCACACTCATGTTCTTGTATTCGTGCTTGTAAAAATGCTCAGATACAAAAAAAACATACCATCTGACATGGAGTATACATTCAGCGCATACATTTAAATCACATTATGTCCTAGTGAGATTATTATACTGCAAAGGCTTCGATTTAATGAGATAAATAAACAGTTTGCATGTGTCGCGTGCTTCAAAGTGAATGTGTGCTCCACATTTGGTGTTGTGCAGACATAAAGACAAAAAGTGCTTTTTAGAGGTCCTTGGCTTATACATGGAAAACACCATCATGAGCATTGCATGCTCTGTTTGTAGCAGATGACTGCTAGCATTGCACTAATTCACTTTGTAGCACAAGGCACATTCAGACTAAATGTATATATTTATTTAATTAAACAGAAGCCTTTTGCAGTTTAATAATCATATTGGGTTCATGTAGCCAATGGTTTTTCCAGAGGTGAGAAGCTACTGTCAAAAACACACAGAAACGACTAAAATCTTCTGCCAAAATAAAAGCTTGATTTAAATGGAAAAAGTACAAAAGAAATAAATCACTACTGTATAGTTATGTAATAGTCACTGTAAAACTACTACTACTACTACTACTTCTATTGGCTGCTCCCATTAGGGGTCGCCACAGTGGACCATCCGTGATCCGGACTACTATTACTCTTAATAATAATAATAATAATTAATCAATAGTATTTGCATTATATTTAAGCAATATCTCACATCTGTGAGGTTCTGTATAAAAGCACTTCATTTGATAAAATAATAAAATGTTATATTGAAAATTAATTGTCCAATATTTAGTTGATTAAAGTTTTAATGAATTCATTTATTTAGACACCATTTTGATGTAAAGTTAAATAAACTGTTGATATGGAATTCAGAAAAAATAAAACAAAAAACAAGTATCGCTTCAGTGAGTATCGAAAAGGAAGTACTGGTACTCGTTTTCAAAAGAAATGGTATCGGGACATCCCAACACTTTGTGTATTACCATGGATGGATTCTATTGTTTAGTTTTTCATTGGCCAAAACCGTAGACTAATATAAGTAATGATAACAGTCTAAATGCTTCAAATTTTAAGAGCTGAATAAACACCTTTTCATGCCACACTGTTGGTGTGAACTATGGAACTACGGTTGCAGAAATATGACAACAATTTATGATAATTTCCATTGATATTTTTAAAGTAATTGATTTCAATTAATAGGATATATATTAAAACGTTTGTCCCACTAAGCAGCATGATAAACAAAGCTGTTACTCAAATTTATAATAATTTATACTCAAAGCAAGCAACTGACTTGTTTTTGATTGGTTACCATGTTCAACTGCGGCAAATTAATTGTGCAGCCCTATATAGAACATTGTTTAATGTAAGAATTCGAACTTCTGCAGTATCCGAGAGTAAATGTTTTACTTACATCCTCTGAAGAAAACACGTGGCAAATCATCCAGCATTTCTTTTGTGGTGGTGTGGAGCTGGCCGTGGATTCTGCTATTTTGCGACCAGCTGGCTTTCTGCGAGCCATCAGAACCACAATATTCCCGATGTCTGCAATGTATGAAATCATCTGCAGAGCATGATCCATCATGGCCTCCTGGAAAGGAGAGAAATAGAGAAATAAGCCACACATCTGAGAAGACAGTGCTGACAGAACATAAAAAGGGGTTGTACAATTTTGATTGGGTCAGACCTGTGTGTCAGCACTCAGTATTTTGATTCTCTGTGTGGAAATGAACAGATCTACTTCGGTCATAGGCTGAGACTCCCCTTCAGGTGCCTAAATATTACATAAACACACATGCTCAAATATCAAACAAAAATATTCAGATCAGCTGATGCAGTAGCTATGTTATTTGTATCTAAGCAGCAATGATGCTAGGGTTCTGATGTGGTTGTCAGGGCAACCAGTTAACGCATGCGATCAAGTTAAATCCTTTATCGTGATAATTTTTCTTAATCGCAATTAACGCATTTATCGTTAATACAGCATAAACACTGGTATGAAGGGTGGAATCTTTGTAATGTATCTGCCCGGAGTCATTACACTGACGCATACACCACAGCGCCGGAGACATTTAGATTCAACCATGTAGAGCCAACAAGCTTAGCATACACACTAATGTTGACCGTTAGGCTCTCCTATGATAGAGCTGCAGAGGTTATCTCATTAAATATATGAATCTCTGAATGCGCTTCCCCGTCAGTGATAAAATTATGGCGAAAGGAGCTCTTAGCGCTATTTAATGTGCAAAGTAAGCCCAGATGGGACTTGTTACAGAAATCAAGTATTTTTCAGCCTATGAAAGGTGCATGGTGAGTTCAATGCGCCGCGTGACGCAGGTGTTACCACCCTGACGTGAATCATGAATGCAGCTTCATATTTGCAGTAGGAAAGCATATGGCCACAGTCTACCGGCAGATTAATATTGTGGAGGGTTTGAGTTTCAGAGATTGAATGCCCACTGCAATGAAAATGCAACCCATGTGGGGACTAGTTCTTTCAATTAGTCAAACTCCCCCTTAGACTTTGGGAAACTTTTAATGTTACTTGAATTTGTGTTATTTTAGTGCATTTCTATTTATATTGTGGAAGAATTTGTTTGGAAAAAGTTCATAAAGCATTATAATGCTACATCTTGTTTTGTTTTCTTCTTAAGTTGGAAATAAATACATTTTGACAAGAATGTATATATAATGTCACATTTAAAATCTGCAATTAATCGTGATTTAAAAAATGAGATTAATCGTGATTAAAAACAATTAACCGACTGACAGCACTAGTTTTTTTTGTGTGTGTGTGTGTGTGTGTGTGCCTATTTTAAATCCCGCCAATAGAATTTCGGAAGTCTGAAAGCTTAGATATGTAATAGCACAACTCTTCCCAATAAGCCACACGATTTGAGGTATAATTTCATGTTTGTAGCACAAATGGTGTGGGATGAGTTATGCAGGTTAAGGATTAGTTCAAATCCCAAACCCGTAAGAATGAGCTATAATAAAAATTATACTTAAGCAAACAGCACTAGATAAATGTGCTCACGAATAAGTGATATTGTTTAACCTTAATGCGATCCATGGCCTCTTGTGCTTGGGCCATACGAGCGTTGGTGGAGGGATTCTTCTCAGATTGTAACTGTGTAGATCCAAGATATTTTGCACCAAAGATAACCCCATCCAGGAGGTCTTCAGGGTCACATGGACCAGGCACTTAGAACAACAAAATGACAATATTTATCATTTGCTCCACAAGAAATCTGATAACACTTTACAAGGTTGTATTAATTAACAATAGTTTACTACATAAGTTAACATGAATCTGAAGTCTCTAGTTCTCTCGTGAAGGAGTAAGCGGGAGCCGGATAAAGAATCCACAGTCTTTATTTTTAATACACTTCTCAGTATTTTCACCACTGTTTTTCCACCCACATCACCACAATGACCTAACAATGAACAGCACTTAATAATCTTAGTTAATGATTTAAGACCAATTAGTCAATGAGTCATTTAGCCATCCCACTGACTTGTCGATTTTGAAAATATGTAGCTTTGTGCATTGCTAAAAAGAATTCTACATTATTCATACCATTCTTATAAGCAGGCTGCATCTCGGCTTTCTGTTAAAAGACAAAAGAAAAGAATGAGGTCAGTGATGTCACAAAAGCCTGATGTTTCTAATTATTATAACAATAAAGGTTATTCATCGGTCCATCACGTTTCTTTCTCCAACAATTCTGAATCAAACCTCAAAAATTCAGAATCGATTCTGAGTTCAATTTAAATCGTGGCATCGCAGTGGCAAATATGTGCGTGGCAGATATTGTTATATGCACATCTACTAAAGCCAAGCACACACTACATGACTGATCAAAGACACGAAGATTCGCCCCTGACTGAAACTATGATCCCTAAATTAATTCAAAACTCTTGCAAAAAGAAGAGTTTATTTGTGATAGCATGTCAACAAACAACATGAAAGATAGGTCCATGCCCGTTATTGCACTGATTTGCAAATAACAGTAACAAATATCTGAAAATAATGATAAGACAGTGGTTCGGAAGATCTGGGTGATGTTTTTATTTTCTTTTTTTTTTTTGTCTCCTATTTCCCAATGCCTTTCTCTCATCTTGTGCTCTCCCTCTATTTAATTTGGCTGTTGCTCATTGCCGGTCTCATGCTCATCAGGACAGTGCACACATGAGATGCTTAATAGATTTCTTAAAGGAATAGTTCACCCAAATATTTACGTACCCTCATGGCATCCCAGATGTGTATGGCTTTATGTCTTCAGCAGAATAGATTTTTGGAAAAACATCTCAGCTCTGTAGGTCCACACAATGCAAGTGAATGGGTACCAAAAATTTGAAGCTCCAAAAAAGCACATAAAGTCAGCATAAAAGTAATCCATACGAAGCAGTTTTGGGTTAGAAAAGACCAAAGTATAACTCCTTTTTCACAATAAATCATCAGCAGTCTCCTTGGTGATCATGATTTCAAGCTCGATTATACTTCATAGCACTATCTAGCACTCTGTGCATGCATCAAGCACTAGGAAGTGTAATCCAGACAGAAATGGCAAGATGTATATTGAAAAAGTTAATTTATTTTGGTCTGTTCTCAACCAAAATCGATAGATTGCTTCAGAAGTCATGGATTAAACCACCGGAGTCATATGGACTATTTTCTGCTGACTTTGTGTTCTTTTAAGCTTCACAAGTTTCGGTCACCATTCACTTGCAAAGTATGGACATACAGCGGTGAGATATTCTTCTAAAAATCTTTGTTTGTGTTCAGCAGAAGAAAGAAAGTCATACACATTTGGGATGGCATAAAGGTAAATGATGAGAAAATTTTCTTGTGCCTTAAAAGAGATTTCTTTGATTAAAGATTCTAAAGAACGAAACTGAAAATCTCTGATACTCCTTTTAACTGTGTTTTGATAGATAACCGTTTATTGAATTCAATGGACATTGCATGTTTTGTTCACAGCTCATTCATACTGAATGTGAAGGGCTTCTTTGATAATAAAATAGAAAAAATTAAGTCTGAGTTTATAATTTTTTATAATGACAATACTGGCGTACAAGGATTGTAAAATACATAGTAACGATACCATTTGATTTTCATGTGGATTTTGTAGTTACTGTAATTTTCTCAAAAAACAGTAATCATTGAGCCAGAGCTGTCTGTCACACTCTTAAGAAACCAAACAAAATTTGAAGTTACTGTGTTTTGCCTTTGCATATCAGAATAATCAATAAGAACAATTTAGATCAATTAGGATTCGGTTTGGAATCGGATTGTGACTTCAAGAATCAGAATTGAAAAAAGAATAAGTTGTCTAAAGATTCCCACCCCTTATAACAAGCACAAATGGTCTCTTACCTGATCATTGCTCTCCCCGACAGACTGATCTGTAGCCAGGCCTTCAGACGCTACCAACTGTTCCTCCTCTGTGACTCCTGAGACCAACAGCTCATCCTGCAGGTGTCTATGCCAGGCATCCTCACAGTGAGATGCTGAGAACATCTCAAAAGCATCACTGCTCTGCCTTCTAAGTCCTAACCGAGTTTCGGCATTCCCCTGTGGGTCGGCTTTGGGTTCCTCACAGTCTGGTTCCTCCAATAGCTGCAGAAGTTCTTTCTGATAATCCCGTGAAAAGAGCAGAGCTGCGGGGATACTCATGTCTGCACATGCTGGTTGGACAATCGGCTTCAAGTCCTGGCAGGCAGGAGTGGCTTCTGCTGGAGTAGAAGAGAGTTGCGGAGCACTGTGATTAGCCGAGTCGTCAGGACTGCAGTGGGTGGGAATATCAAGAGGAGTTGATGGATGGAAGAAATTAAGCTGAGTCAGGAGACTTTGAATGTGGGAGTGGTCAAGATCATGTGTCCTACTTATTTCTTCATTCTTAATTATTCTTTTGTTATCCAACACCTGCATCTCTTTTCTTTGCAGTTGCTCTTCCTGATTTTGCAATCCACTCATTTTTGGCTTGGCCGTGCACATTTCTTGAATCAAAAGCCCCTCTGTTTTATCCGAAGCTTCACTGGAGTCATGAGCTCTATAGTCAGCATTAGACGTTTTGTCTTCATTCATGTCCATGTTAAAAGATCCAGGACCCTCAAAATCTACCACCAAACAGCTTTCAAGTTCTCCAACCAAACCGGCCTCACTGGAAGAGTCAGACCTCCAGTCCAGTGGAGGGGGCTCAATCAGGTTGTAAGTGTCTAGATCCTCCAAGTCAGGGCTGTTTTGATTTTCACTGTGGAAATTTGTGGATTTGGAAAGATTTGTTGTGTAGTCAGTCTCCACCATGAGAGAAGTGCACAAAGGATCAGAGCTGTCAGCAGCGCTATGTGCCTCCTTGGCTGAAGCTTCAGTTCGAGAGTTTAAGGGCTCATAAGGGGAAGGTTGGAAACTCTGTTGAAGCTTCAAACCTTCATCAGGGAGAAAATCCTGCTCTGCCATTCCTATTTGTACAGTCAAGATATTTGGCTTCTCTCCAATAACTTTTAGACTTCCTCAAATAAAAGCATTAGCAATCCTTTATGAATCACCTATTTTCCAAAAGTCTTGGGCCATGTAGAACAACAGAAATTAACAGATTAGGAAAGTGTAAGATTAAAACAGTTAGTGACTATGAAATAAATCTAAACACATACTACCATTCAAACATTTGGACAAACACACTCATTCTTTATTATTACTATTTTCCACATTTTAGAATAACAGTAACGTCATCAAAACTATGATATAACACAAATGGTAGTATGGGAATAAAAATAATTTTCCCAATTCAATACAAGTTATGCTCAATCGACAGCATTTGTGGCATAATGTTGATTACCACAAAAAAAATATTTTGACTTGTCCCTCCTTTTCTTTTAAAAGAGCAAAACATCTGGGTTACAGTGAGGCACTTACAATGGAAGTGAATGGGGCAAAATTTTTAAAGGGTTTAAAAAAGGCAGAAATGTGAAGCTTATAATTTTATAAAAGCAATTGCATTAATTCTTCTGTTGAATCTCGTGTATTATTTGAGTGGTAAAGTTGTTTAAATCATAATTTTTACAGTCAGTTTAGGTTTTGTTGACATTACATCGTCATGGCAACGAAGATGTAAAATGGGCTATAACTTTACACAGAAAAGGTTCATAAGCGATTTTATTACACTAAAATCATGTTAACACACATATTGTTAATGTCTTGTGGCTATTCTTTTGTAATGGTGAGTATTTAAGCATTTACGGATTGGCCCCATTTAAGTGCCTAAGTGGAACCCAGATTTTTGCTTTTTGTTTTTAAATTAAAGGAGGGAAAAGTCAAAATATTTATTTGTGGTAATCAGAATTATGCCACAAATGCTGTTGACTGAGCTTAACTTGAAATTAAACCCGGAATATTCCTTAGTCACACAAAAATTTTAAAAAATACAAAACTATCTCATTTTGTAGCCTCTACAAAAAGTAGCCACCCTTTGCCTATGTATTCTGGGCACATGTTTGCTGCTTTTCCTTCACAATGCAGACCAACTTATCTATTAAAAAAAAAAAGAATAACATTTAGATTTTGTTAACAATATGTAGAAACGATTTATATGTCTACATAACTTATTTCAAGCATTTGGGCATAAACCTTTATATCAAAATGTTTAAAGATAATGAAAAACATAAATTCAGTGAAGTGTGTCCACATTTTTGACAACTAGGCTATTGTTTTGTGTTATACATTGAGTGATGATAATATTGTCATAGTATGGTAATGTTTGGAAAACCCTTGGGAAACTATGAAAATGCAAAGGTATGAGTATCATTTAGTTACCTCAAAGTATGAAGGTATAACATCCATAACTAATTCTCTATACCATAGTACAGAGTCAGACACAGTACATTTGGTATGTGAAGGTAAATCAGAGTGTCTATAAAACTAATATACATTCTGTTATAATGACATGTGTAAGACTGTAAACACACATACTGATCAGCTGTGTTGACTTGCTACTACGTGGACGGCTCAAAGTGCATGAAACTGTTTATTCAAGCATGCAAATGATCAGCGAGTAAAAAGAATAAATCTGTTTTTTGTAAACTAAACAAGAATATAAACACATATGCTACATACAAAAATGATCTGTAAATGGTCTTTATTGTAAAAATGTAATTCTGCTTACCGTCACTCTAGATGCCTATCAATAATCAATCATCTATCCATATCACACATATTCTGCCCGGTCACTCAAACGGATGTTTGACCCGGTCAAAATGTTGTTGTGTTTCGGTCACACATTCTTAGTAAATATCGGGATTAATTTAGTAGAAAATAGAGAGCTTTTCTCGGTTGTCTTGTTGTGCCGCTCCACAAAAATGAATCAGCACTGCGCATGCGCCACCGGAAAAGACATGACTAATCTATCACTTTATCATTCACCTAAATTACATTTAATTTGTTTACAAATGCATCTTTGCATTTAGGACAAACACATACAAAAAATATGTATGTTGCAATTACACTTGAAACATATCTACATCAAATATCATCATCCTAATGAAAAATATATTTTCAAAATGACATGCATCGATATAAAAGTAACATTTGTAAGAAAATTTAACGGTATGAGCAGTTTGAATTATTTACCAGGGCAGAATTTAAAGGGTAACTAAACCCTAAACCAACTTTTTTTAGTTAATGATCTGTAAGCATGGGGCTTTATTAGTACTGGTCATTGATTCAAGTAATTTTTTGACATTTGTGTATAAAGTGTTTTAATTCTACAATATATGGTGTAAAAACGTCTGAGTGCTGCCCTCTTCAGGTTGAACGGTGGCTACTGCAGTTGAATTTTCCTATTGGCTGTTGCGGTACTTCGTGACGTAAGCGGTGACAGCTGACGAGCAGGTTCCAGCTCACCACGCCAGATTCATGTACATGTCGTCTTGCGAGCGTGTGAGGAATAATAATAACATAGAGTCTGACAGCAGCTGTCAATTAATCCGTCACTACGAGTCTCGGGTGCCCCCGCCGGCTCTGCCCCGCACACGGTTCGTTCCCTCTATCCCCGCAGGGGTCTGCCCACTTTTCCTGCATTTTCAAATATTTCTAGTGGGTGGAGTCAGACTCTGAGCAGGTGTTTAGTTATCCTTTAAAATAGGTCTAGAATACTGTTTCATCAGCTATCCTGTATGAATTGCTCATCACTAAATAAAACAGCTGCTGTTCTATCAGTGTCAGCTGACTCACCAATGCAAGCAGCAGCCGTTTATTTAAAGGCAAATTGTTCACAGATTTGAAATCAACGTAAGTTTCTGCCACTTATTTAATGTAAAACCATCCCACAACATCAGTCAGGAACTCAAGTGAGGAGGTTGTTCCCATCAGTCCCAACAGCAAAGGAGGAAACCTCTTTGGCTGAACCTTCACTTCACTGACTGAATCTGGATTTTTTTTCATGTTTGTAACTAAATGCTTTACTGTAAGTCTTCTCTTTGTAAAAACCATGATCAAGTTTGACTGCAGACATAGTAAAATGCTAAATTTTGATAAATAATAGCCTTTGATAATATCTAAATATATCTCCAAATGTATAACCTTTCTAGAAATTATCTTTGTTACAGCAATGGTCTATACTATAGTGTAGTAGTATAATGTATATAGTATAGTATAGTGACCAGGCAGCATGTGTGAATCGCTGCAGTACTTTATAATTGTCATTTCATGTAAATGTTCTTCTTTTTTTTTTTTTTTACAGCAGATGCTCCAAATGCATGACAAATTTGGATATTTTCTTATTTTTCAAATTTAATGAAGGTTATGTTTTTAATTAAGTGAAAGTAAAAATTTAGTTTATAGTTTATTTTATATGAAAATAAATGGTGTAATTTAAAGGTAAATTAGTTCAAAATATAATACAATTCCAAAAGAAATGCATAAGTTTAGTGTTATTTAGTGAAGTTAGTTTAATTACATTTCTTAAAAAAAAAAATAATAATTATCAAATAAAATTTAAATGCATGATTACTGTATCCAGTCAAATTTGACCAGGAATACTAAGATTGTCGGCCTGTAATGAACTTTAGAAGAGTTAAAAATATCTTGGTGGTGTAACTGAGAGATTATACCGTAAAATAGAGAAATAATCTAATTAAAAGGATGTTATTCCTGAATAAAATAGAAATGTTTGCATAAGAAGTTTGGAATATTTATATTTTTTCTTTTTAAATAGGTCTCAGACATTATTTGGTTAGCACTGTATATGATGTTGTTGGGTCCACTCTACTTTTACCTGAGTATGCTCAAGAGCAGTGACATCAGTGTTGGGGAAGCTACTTTGAAACTGTAGTTTGACAAGATACAAGCTACTCATAATTTTAAGTAGTTAAGCTACAGTCAAGCTACTCTTTTGAAAAATAAGTTAGCTACACTACAAGATACTATCAAAAAGCTAGCTATAAGCTACTTAATTAGGCAATATTTTCTTTTAAATGTTACTATCAAACCAATAATACTTTGTACATTAATTACACTAATGACATGTATTAATTAATGTATTAAATACATTGACTGTGTTTAATTAAATATATTAAATGTATTTAATACATTTATAAATAGTAATACAGTTAATAATTGCCATAAAATCAAATACAACAGTATAAAATAAAAACAAAAAAGATTCTGCATGATTGTAATTATTATAATCATATATTTATAAATATTATAATAATAATTTACTTGCTATTTCCAGTAACACACAGATGATGAGAAGCGAAATAAACATATTTATCCCTCAAATATTTATCCCTCAACTTTTTGAATTATTTATTTAAAATAGTAAAGGTAAATTATGTTGTGTGATCTATTAAGAACAAAGTGTCTGAAACATTCTTTGTTTCATTGAAGAATAAAATGATGTTCTTTTATCATTCAGATTTACCTGCCCCTGTCCGTCTTGTAAAGGTAAACAAACTGTGGTTGCACGCTTTACATAACCATCAGACAATCTCTTCTCATCCAAGTGAGCTGTAATAAGCTCTCAGTAGATGGCGGCAATTCACTATTTTTGTTTATGATCTGCCATTACAAAAGAAGATGCTGCCTGATCCTGATCAGCAGACAGAAATATGCTGCCAGATCATTTGACATTTTGCTGGTGAAAATGTGGCTTCTATGCAATAAGGAAGGCTATTAGTTGTAATCTGACCAACATGATGTAGCATTTGGTCACGCTACACTGCTACTTGCTTGAAAAAGTAGTTCTCTACTGGAAAAGCTACTCTGTTTTAAAAGCAGCTGTCAAGCTACTGAATATTGTAGTTAAGTTAGTAGCATCGTTACATGTAGTTAGCTACTCCCCAACACCTGAGTTGCATGGCCCAGAGGATTGTGCTTAGCAGCCACCACTTGTCAGATTTGGTTTTGATGAGGTCTGCATCTGCTGCCCAGACGAAGTGCTCACAGGGTAATACAACTGATCAGCTACATTATTCAGAATGGACATCCACTGCACCAAAACATCCTTACTCTGAGAAACACAAAGGCATTGCCATTACATCAAACTCTGTCTCCATCTTTCAAATAGACTGCCCCATTTCCTCACCGTGGCTTGCCAGCATAGACAAGTCATCAAGAGCCTGAGTGTGGTTCTGCAATGACTCAACTGAGCAGAGAAGAGCAAAAGATGTTTTCCTATAAAGACTGAGAGTTCTTGGCAGAAAAAACTCGAAAAAAAAAAAAGCGAAAGAGTAGGAAATACATTTTTAATGTTCTGAACTACTGTAGGTCACTACACAAATGTAAGGAAATAACAATGTGACATTGACCATATTAATTCCATATTATTTTGTTTGTAAATGCAGATTTCCTTGCTTTCATTGAAGCACACATGATGCTCTTATGAAGACTCTCAAATCAAGCTGTAATAAAATGATCATCAGGTTTTGACAAGTTTGTGGACCCATGCCAGCTCAGCTTAGGTGCATGCTGGTATTAAAGCAAAATGGAAGATACCAAGTAGCATACCAAATAAGAACTGCTGGAAATTTAAGAAGTTTAAATTGATTTCATTTTCAATTCAAAATTAAATAAGCAGCACTAGATGTTTTCCTGTCTATGCATTAAATATAGGTCCATTTAAATACACATAGGTACATATATAAGGTATATAACCATACACCTCTTTATCCCTTCCTCTGTAGGACTCTAAAACATTATCAAAGATTCAACTAAATCCATCATGTCTTTGTATAATTGTCATCCGCACACTCACAATCACCTACACATCGTTTGCAAATATTTCGAGACAAAAAATTGGCACACCACACTAGCTAACCCTGTTAAAACAAATTCTAAACCTAATGTACATTTTGTGCATTTTACTACATCAATATTCACTCTTCTTAGTTTGTGCCACTGTCTTGTGTTTTTGAACTTCGAACAGGAATTCGTTCACGTTCACACAGACCAAAGGAGTCAAGAGCTGATTGAGGAGTTTCGTGAAAGAATTACCTCATGTGGGATTTGTGACGGCAACAAGGTATGGAGGCCCAAACCTGCATAAATAATAAATGAATAAATGTAAAAATAAAAAAGTAAATAAAGGAATAAATGTCTTGATAAAACAAATATAATTCTTTTTTAATCAAATTTATTCCTGAATTTATTATTGTATGACTTTATTCCTATATTATTTTCTATATTTATTTGTAACTTTATTTTTATTCTTTTTAACTTTTAATTATTTATTAATTTATTTTGCATATTTTTTTATTTATGTGTTAATTTATTTTTAATATTTATTTATTCCCACATATATTTATTTCCATATTTATATATTCCCATATATATTTATTTATTTATACATGTATTTATTTTTACTTTTCTGTATGCAACATGGAAATGAGGGAAGCGGTCCTTGCGGAGCTCCAGTGCATCATTGATGCATCAGAGCTCTAGTACTTATCGGAAGCAGATGGACGTCCCACCTTAGCACCCGCTGACTCGCACAGATTTTGAATATGCAGGGAAAAGTTTTGCAGAGAGTTTAACAATCCAGGATGTGCTACGACATTCATACCAGCATACAGCTCTCCTAAAACATCAATAAGCACCACTACTCTAAATGAAACATAGTCATTTGATGCGTGGTTATCGACTTCCTTCGCAAGTGTCGCAACTCTCTAGATATATGTGAAGAGTCAGCTATATATATTTTTTTATTTTGTTATTGCAGATGTATACACATAAACGATCAGGGAAATGAAGCATGGTTGTATCTTTTACAATGAACAATCATAACAACAGTAAACAATATTATGGATTTGCAGACATCAAAATATGAAGTTATATACGTAGAAAAAAAAAAAAGGACAAGGTTAAATCATATCATTTATGAAACTTGCTCATTTTGTGGTTTTGTTGAAGAAACAGCTCCCCATTTATTTTGTGATTGTAGTATAACCAATAAATCTTGGATTGGCTAAAGCTCTTATGTTTTTAGCCCCACAAATAGCTATAGTTTACACAATATTGCTATGACCTGACGTCACATCAAAACAAGTCAAGAGTAATCGAGCACACGCTTCAATCTACACAGAGCCATATAAAGAGAGAGTTGCGACAACTCCATTGACTCCAATGGAACGGTTTTTTACAGCAATGGCGGCTCGTGGAGCCTCTCAATAGTTCCCGGAAGTAGCAGCAAACACCATAGAGATGCATCAGAACAAACCGTTTGCGACGCACTTTTAAAAGGTGAGGCGTTTAAAGAATAATATTATCTTATTCTGTATATTATCAGTACATCTAAATAAAAATAACTTGTAAATTAAAACCTTATAGTTGAGTATTACTCATTAAATTAGGAGATAAGGGATGTTATCGCATAACTAACAGATTAGGCAAGGATTGGAGCTGGATGAAGTTAGTAACGAACACCCTATTAATTGTAAAATCTTTGCAAATACCTCACACATTTTTTTGTTGTTGTAATTTTTATTTATATTTAGATTGCTCCTGCTGACTTGAGCCAACCATTTTTTCTCCTCTCCATGTCAGTGGGGAAGCCATACATTCAGCACACCTTTCTCTGAGCGATTGGAGCATCCCCATGCAGCACAGCAAACCATGGTGAAGACTATGCAACGACAACATGAAAGAAAGGACACATACAAAATGCTTGGCATGCTATTTAATTTATTAGAAATGTATTCATGAATTGCTGTAAATAGTTATTGCATTTATTTGAATAAAAATACAAAAAAAGTAATATCGTAATATATTATTCTATTTTAATGTATTTTAAAATGTAATTTACTCCTGTGATGCCAAGCTGAATTTTCAGCCTCATTACTTTTGAACGGCAGTTTATATACGAGTATGCTTAAGTTGTTTTAAAGCTGAATATATTGTGTATATGAATAAGTATTGTAAGAATTATACATTAGATATATAATATTTATAATACATAAATAATTATATTACTATATATAGAATTGTAAGAATTGTAAACAATAAGATTCATTTCACTAAATTTTACATTTACGTAACTGCTGCTAATAGTTAATAGTTCATTGACCCATTGTGCGGTGCGAGCTGGAAATCACCTGTCACCAGCCTGTCTGTGTACTATCTGAAAAGTCATAAATATGACATTGGTTACCATGAGATTAGTGAAAACAATGAACATGAGGTAACATAAAAAGGCAACAGAAACCCTAGCCTGAAATAAGTTGAGGCAAATAACGGTAAGCGAACACTAATCCTCAAATATTAGCTGATTTGATTTGTAAAAAACAACATCGCTGTAACAACATACTCATGCTACATACATATGTCGGTGTGTTACATAAATATATAAAATAAATGCATTTATTGACTACTAATTACCAGAAATCGCAGTTCTGTCACTCTACTCTAACAGTTTGGAATGACCGCAAAAGCACTTCCTGGAACTATCTGAAGTCTACGTGAATCACGTGACGATCAAGCATTTAGAACTTCTGTTGTCGCAACTCTCTCTTTATATGGCTCTGAATCTACAATAAGCCGGGACCCGCCCACATCATTATCATACAAGAGACAGAAATGTAAGAATAAATACAAAAATAAATAAATGTGGGAATATTTAAATATAGAAATAAATACATGTGGGAATAAATAAATATAAAAATAAATGAATGCATATATAAATAATAAAAAAAATCAAAAACAAATGAAAGAATAAAAATGTTTTAAAGAATAAAAATAAAAAGAGAAAATTATAAATAAAGGAAAGAAAGCCATACAAAAATAAATTCAGGAATAACTTTCTTTAAAAACTAATTATATTGCTTTTATCAAGACATTTATTCCTTTATTTATTTTCTTATTATTACATTTATTTATTTATGTATTTATTTATTATTTTTGCATGTTTTGTCCTCCATAGATTTTAGGCCCTATTTTCACTCAAGGACAGTTTTGTAAAGATCGCTGACAAAAGCCCGTGAGGGACAAATGCAATGTATGAATGATCAAAGACGCGATCTGAGAGAAGCGACGACGCATCCCTGATGTCAGCGAGATATCTTAAATATCTGGAATAGTTTCAATGTTTCACAATATACCTCGGTTTTAAAACGGACGGTTATCATACCGTTGAAATATTCTCATTGACAGTATTGCATATTGAATAGGCACCATTTACAGCATTATATAAACTTGACGATATAAAATAAATCTTTTAATTGTGCCTTTCCTCGTGTTACATTCGACTCACTCAATTTTAAAGGTGACATGCAGTTAAGAAGGCATTTCAATATGGAAAGCCATATGGGTCAAAATTCATGTGTTTTGTATCGCTGTATTAAGTTTTGATATGCGATTGAAACTCACTGCAGTAAGTGAATACCAATTTGTGAATTAAAGTTGGTAAATGGGGTCTTGGTTAGCGAATGTCCAGCTTTGTTAACCAAAAGTTCGCTGTAGTCATTTAATGTGTGTTTGCAATGTGAAACAAAGGTTCTCGTTGCCGTTAATAATTTGAATCCTCTGATGTGCCATATATACCTCAAACATGATAGAGGAGGAGTTATTTTGTCATCCAATTTATTTTGTTGATCTGCAATCCCCGTCTCGATACGGCTCAGCTGAGGGAAGAAAGAAATGACACAGAGAACCAATGCTATCAAATCTCTCTTCAACGTTTATTATTTCAGCATTCTGTTATATGGTCCAGAAAAAACACATTCCACCGGACCCCCACCAATGAAATAGTTCTTTACCTTATATGGGGGTGACATACATTCGAGGTACGTGTGAAACATGAGTAGAGAGAAAAAACACATTCCTAAAGAACACATCCTTTGAACAAGGAGAAGCTTTGCTTTGTGATGACACAGCAAGCTACATAACTAGAGAAGTTGTTGAGAAGCCTTAATTATTCCACAATGCCCACTTTGATCCTGAAAGGATCACGTAGCCTTCTCAACCAACTTCAGTATTAGGTATACACACATAATGGAGCATGGCGATATTATGCCTGTTTATCATTACATTCATCTTTTGCATTAGTAATTGTAGCAAACATGGTCCAAATTATAACATAAGTAGAATGCATATGGCAATCGATATAATAGAAGACATCCAGGGTGCGAACCACCCAAACATATTGAAAAATTTCCTCATGTTCCCTGATGTTATCAGCTAATTCTTTATTCAACTTATCCATTTCCTTTCATACCTTCGTGAATTCACCATCATCATCATCAATGTGACCCAGGATGTATGTATAGCATTTGTCACCAAACATTTTACATATTCCTCCTCCATCTAAAGCCAAGAGTTAATCCAAACATTTAATACCCCTTGGCTGTCCAACACTGTCTAGATATACTTCAGGGTCACTTGAGGCATCACCTTCTATGTACCTTCCTTTCCGGGTGTTTACCCATACCTTCATAACAGAAACATCTTCCGGTAACATTACCATAAAACATAAACCATCATATATTATTTCTAGGAATTGGAATTACACTTGTGACTCCTTGCTGTTGTGTTGATACTGAACGGGCATAGGCAAACACGACCGCCTGCCATATGCAGATTGTCAGTAGGAATGTCTTGATGTTGACTGTTCCGGGTCCCTCCTCAGGTCCTCCTAATTCACAGATTCCCGGTTGGGCACTGGCGCTGCGTGTTCAGCTCCTCCATGCTTTCACCGTTCACCTTGAATCAGTAAGGCCCTCCTCTGGAGCAAGCTTCACGCGGCTTCCGTGGATCCACTGTGGTTGAAGGTCAGTTAGCACCCCCGTTCTGGTCACTGGCAGTACAGTAGTTGGGCCCACTTTGGTCCACCTAACTTCGTTGGTTTCAGACATTTCACCAGAACCTGCTGATTCGGAACAAATGAGTAGGGCTTTCTGCAGGCAGAGGGAGCGAGATGTCATCATTTATGTCATTTAATATTTAATGAGGGAATCCACATATTCTGCAATCACCACCTCCGTGTCACCAGTGGAGAGAAAGCTAGCGCGGCCTTTGACCCCAAGGGGTCGGGAAAGGCTTACCCATTAGTATTTCAAATGGAAAGATTAACAACAGAGGATGGTGACATTCTGCGCTCAGTCAGCCGAATCTCTGTATTATCTATTTTGCCAAATTTTCACCATTTTATAATTTTACCTCACACACAGGAAAGCTTCTGTCCATTTAGAATGGCAGTTCCGAGTGTGGTAATGAGACGTTCTTCTTAGGCTTGTGTCTGTTGTTCTGTGCGCACATTAGACATAACATTAGACATTGATTTCACTTAATTTGAGGCCCAATGTTGTCAGATTCAGATGGATTTGCCTGTAACAATTTAATGTCATTGTCTTTTACCAGTATTGATTGTATCATGGTCAATTGTATGCATCGGATCACAGACCAGTAGGCAGAACGGAGAGTCAGACAAAATCATGCATTTTAAACATGTCTGTGTTATCTGGAGATGTTACGGTTAATTTTGGTGTCATATTACACTTCACAGGAATGCCATTCATTCCCACAGAGTTCAGAGTGCATCCCGTAATAGAGCCCTCATAGCAATGCGCCGTTAATGAACATTTAGATGCGCTCGTATCGATAATAAAGGTATGCGGTTTTTATATAGTAATTCTTTGCATATAGCTAGCGTCTCTGACAATGTTAGTGAAACGATTTTATATATATTTTATATCCGGCACTTGATTAAAGGAAATGCAGCTGTTGTACCTTTGCTCGTATCTTTCTTTGAATCTGAATCGAATACATCCGCGGCTGCAGCGAATGAGTTACCCTTAAACTGTGTTAAATCGGGATACAAAAGTGCGCATGGTGTCTTTGGGAGGTTAGGGGTTAAAGCTTTGTTCACGACAATATCATATTTAGGCAGCTTGTTTTGAAAAAGAGACCGGTGCGTGCATTTGATTAGTCTCTTTTTGTTCAGGACCTTTGTCCCAGAATAGTTTTATTTTCTTCCACACCTCGTATGACTCTTTTATGTATTTATAATCCCACTGAGGGTCCTTTCACCCTTTTACCATAGATTTTGATTTACTCATGAATTGATCTAATTCATTTTTTCTTCCTTTTTCTTTCTCCTTTCTCTGACCACCCAGCCAAATTGCTGATATATGGCTCAGTATTATAATCTTATTTATTGCAAAACATCCATTGTTTTGGATTTTCCTTCGATAGAGGACGGCTTATTTCCTGTCCCACAATGTCACCCTTTTAATAATACTACAATAAAATGCCCGATCGACACGGTTCCTGCAGATCAAATTCCCTCCGTATTTTCCTTAGGACAATTCCCGTCCTCTTCATATTCATACCAGAATAAGGATATCCTTAAAACTACTGCTGCGGTTGTGGGGTTTTCCCTATATTATAATAGAGCAAAACCCTCCTTCCTATTTCATAATAGGGCAAAATCGTCTCTTTGAAGAGGCCCCCGAGCAGAGTTATTAAAGGAGTTAATATAGAGCCAAATTAAACTAAGTTTTATTCAATCTCTCATCAGACAGGAATACCTGATACTTAAAATCAGTCTTACCTGTCTGGAGATATCCCGGACGAGCCCCCAAACTGTTAGATAATTTTGTCATCCAATGTATTTAATTTATTTTGTTGATCTGCAATCCCCATCTCGATACGGCTCAGCTGAGGGAAGAAAGAAATGACACAGAGAACCAATGCTATCAAATCTCTCTTCAACGTTTATTGTTTCAGCATTCTGTTATATGGTCCAGAAAAAACACATTCCACTGGACCCCCACCAATTAGACCCTGAAGCCGCCGCATTTGCGGCATTTAGAATTTCAGCCGCCGCCAGCCAATAATTTCGTAAGCCAAATTGAGAGGCCATCTGATAAAGTTTGGCTGAGCCGGCTAGAATTATTTGCATCAAATAATAATTCTATCACATAGAGACATACACACACGAAATATATAAACAATACACGAGATCTATTTTCCCACTGGATTCATAACAGCACAGTCTTGTGCTCGTTGCTACGATACACAGACTCACAGTGAATTGACGACCAATTAAAATTGCTCGTTTTCAGTACAAAAGAAGCGATGCATTTATTTCTCGCACTGAGGTGAAATGGCGGAAAGAAGCAAGCAAGGTAATTTTGATGTCACTTCTCACATACTTTCCTAATTCCTACTTACTTTTTTTTTTACTTAGGCCTATCCAGACTTTTGTTAAATCTTCAGGGCACGGTTTGACAAACACCTGAATCAAAGATTGATGTTATGAACCAAACATTCTGGAACGGAGAGATTTATAGCACTGAACGTGATATTACTGCAGTAACAAACCACCGTTTCCACATTGCTAATTCACGACGCATGCTTCAGTGTACATTGAAGTGAAATGTGCAAAACTTTGTCCAAAATAATACTGATAACAGTGTGTGTTTATATTAAGGCGAGACACGGCAGGCAGAAACATCGTTTTTTTTTTTTCTGGTCAATTTTGGGATTTTTGGATATTTGTCTTCAATAACATGTCTTCTTTCAGACTTGTGGTGAAAAAAAGTCTGAAATACACATTTAGGTCTTTATTTTACTACACTTCGTCTGTTTGCGTCTGTAGATTTCTCATAAATTCAACAAAAGTTTGTGTTCTTAATCAACATACTTCTCCGCGATCTCTGCCGTAATGGCAAACGATCATCACTTGCTCCTTCAAGGTGTAATATGATAAGCTTCATCCATGATAATGCCAAGTTATTGTATACAACTTAGCCTACATACATTTAGCCTAAACACAACACATTGTAGGCTACTTGAAAATGTTTAGTAGCATACAGACTACAAAATAAATATGTACATAACAAGTATATGTACAAGTAAAATCTGGTGTTTTCTTTATTACATTGTATTGCATTTTGTAGAAATATAGTGTAAGCCATGCATTGCTTGGAAATATTGAGATCTAGTAAATCAGTATAACATAGACATCTGTAGACATGAAGTGGCAGGTTCAGCCATTTGCAGCTATGAAAAGTTTGTGTGGCTGCAGCAGCCATTTAGGTTTTGGCTGAGCCGGCTAGCCAGCCAATAAGTTCATCAGCCAGCCATTATTATCAAAACAAATGGCTTCGGGCTCTACCACCAATGAAATAGTTCTTTACCTTATATGGGGGTGACATACATTCGAGGTACGTGTGAAACGTGAGTAGAGAGAAAAAACACATTCCTAAAGAACACATCCTTTGAACAAGGAGAAGCTTTGCTTTGTGATGACACAGCAAGCTACATCACCAGAGAAGTTGTTGAGAATCCTTAATTATTATTCCACAGTACACAAGCAAATTAATGGGCTAATTAAGTTATGTGAGGCGCTAAAATAACAAGCATTAACTTAACGCCTAACGCCGTTTACTTAAACGCCTTTCGGTGTTTAGAAAATGCCGTTTCAAAGCTTAATACAGCGATACAAAACCCGTGAATTTTGACTTTTATGGCTTTCCATAGTTCATTGCCGGTGAGGAAATGGGAAGATCCCGCACGCGCATGACATCTCCTGCTCGAGCAATACAAGATCTCGCACGCACAAGACAATTCCTCAAAGTCTCCAGCTCCATCTAATCTCATCTGCTCCTTTTGCTCGCTCAAACACTTTTATTTTTGGAAGTCGTGTGGTTGGCTTTGCTTTTTTTAATTGTAAACTAAACTGTAATTGGTTACTTATCCTTTTCCGGAAGTCTGTTTTTTTTATTATATTCTATTTTTTATCAACAGAAAGGCAGTCATACTTGAAAGATTTACAAACAAAGACTGAGATTATAATTTAATTTACACATCACATTCTCCACAACATACCAAACAATACATTACAAAAATAAGTAAAATAAACAAAAAATAAAGTTGGGGAGTTTGAGATTTTTACATTACAAAACCAATCCTTCAACAAAGAATACAAATATTTTGCTTTGGGACTTTTCATCCCACTCAATGTTTCTAAATACATTGAAAATTCCTCTTTAAAAGCAAGTAATCAGGGAGGAATTTTGAAAAATGTACATTTGTGTATGAAAAATTTCAACAAAAGTTATAAATTATTAATAACATGATACATTTTTATCCATAATTAAAGAAAACAAACTGAACAATTTCCCATGAAATACAGAATGAATACACCAAATTACATTGAAAAAACAAGTGTTCAGCTGTTTCTATCTGACTTGTATATTTGACACAGATTTGAGTCCCCAACATTAAATCTTATTCTTAAAAATTCTTTAGTTGGATAAATATGATACATAATTTTAAAGTGCACCTCTTTACGATAAGGGCCAGGGGCAACAAGAAATGCAAAGAAATTGGTTCTATTTTCACTCTTTCTCCTCCAAATGATGAAAAATGTAAGATCTCTTTACAGGACCTGGAAAAAATTGTAGTAAACTGTCACGAACCCCGTTCCTCTGCCCCATCTCCGCGTCCACGAGCACGCACACATGCACTCCGCGAGCGTGCTCGCTTCCCGCTTCCTCGCTCCGCCCCCTTGAGCTCGTACGCTCTGTTTCCTCCCTCGGGCTTCCACGCCCGGTTTTGCTATTGCGAGCTCACGCTCGTAAACTATCTCCTCCCTCTAGCGCACTCGCCTCAAATCAGCCTGAACATTATGACCACTTGCACTCACGCACTTCTCGTCCCCACACATTAGATACACCTGCACTCCTCCCTATCACCTGTCATTGTTTACACCTGTTCTCACCCCTATAAATACACTATCCTTCCGTTTGTTTCCGGTTGGTTATTGTATTTAGTTCCCCGTATCTTTGCCCCTGCTAGTCTCGTCTAGTTCTGCCCCTGCTAGTCTCGTCTAGTTTTACCCCTGCTAGTCTCGTCTAGTTTTGACCTCCCCACTATTCTTCGTCTTAGCTTGCCAACTCCCCATTCCTCTCGTCCCCCTGTCTTCGTTCCCGCTAGTCTCGTCTTGTTCCTCGCCCTAGTTGTTAACTGTTTTCCCCGCTATCGTTCACCTCCCTCATTAGATCTGTCCCACTTGTTATTGTTATCTTGATACCCCGGCTTTTGCCCTCACGCTCCCCTTTGACGACTCTTCACTGGATTTGCCCGTTTGTACTTTTGCCTGCTTTTATTGTTGTCAATAAAAGCAGTTTTTTGACTTACATTGTGACTGTCTCATCTTGTGTGTGTGTATCCGGGTTACAGAATAACCAACCTCACCGTTGACAGTCACAATGCCCGCGGTAAGGATTCGCGCAGCTCACTCGAGAGGAGAAGCACGTCACATTCGGCGCGAGGAGCTAAAGTGTGGAGAGAGGACCACGCGCTCACGGCCCGGGGGCAGCAGGTATGCACAATGTCTGATTTATGTCACCCTGTTTCACCTGTGTCTGCCCCCGAGCCCGTTTATGCATCCAGTGCATTTCTGAGCGCCGTGCACTCTTCGGGCGCTAACCTAGGGTTATTTATGCGAGGCAGCGGTTGTGTCACTCTTAACCCCGCCCTCGACATCATGGACCCAGCGGCCCAACTCATGGTTTTAGCGTCAGGGAGCCAAACCTTGGAGGCTTATGTCACTGATTTTTGTGCCCTGGCCAACCAGGTGAATTTTGATGAGGTGGTTCTGAAGGACATTTTTCAAGATGGACTGAATGAGCCAGCCTCATCATACATGCCTGGTGGTCGATGCTCTCTCAACCTGGCTCAGTTTATTGACCTCGCCCTGCTGTGCGTTGGTTCCTCGTTTACTGTGGGGGAGGCAGATACTGAACCAGCGCTCTACACCACGGCCCCCGTCTCGAAGCCTACCACAGCCCCGTCTCGAAGCCTACCACGGCCCCCATCTCGAAGCCTACCACGGCCCTAGTCCCGAAGCCTGACACGGCCCCAATCCCGAGGCCTGTCACGGCCCCAGCCTCGAAGCCTGGCACGGCCAGCGAGTCAACGCCCATGCCCGCCACGGCCAACGAGCCAGCGCCCATGCCCGCCACGGCCAACGAGCCAGCGTCCATGCCCGCCACGGCCAACGAGCCAGCACCCATGTCTGCCACGGTCAGCGAGCCAGCGCCTGTAGGCTCGACCGCCCCAGAGCCAGCGCCTGTAGCCTCGACCGTCCCCATGGCCACATCCCCTGTTGGCCGAAGACGTCAGAGAAGGAAGAGGGCCCCTTCTCCCCAGTCTCGTCTTGTGCTCAAGACCGCAGAGGTTCCCCCAGAGTCTTCCACGGCTCTGCCGGGTCCTGCTCCGCCCCCAGAGTCTTCCACGGCTCTGCCGGGTCCTGCTCCGCCCCCAGAGTCTTCCACGGCTCTGCCGGGTCCTGCTCCGCCCCCAGAGTCTTCCACGGCTCTGCCGGGTCCTGCTCCGCCCCCAGAGTCTTCCACGGCTCTGCCGGGCTCTGCTCCGCCCCCAGAGTCTTCCACGGCTCTGCCGGGCTCTGCTCCGCCCCAGAGTCTTCCACGGCTCTGCCGGGCTCTGCTCCGCCCCAGAGTCTTCCACGGCTCTGCCGGGCTCTGCTCCGCCCTCAGAGTCTTCCACGGCTCTGCCGGGCTCTGCTCCGCCCTCAGAGTCTTCCACGACTCTGCCGGCCTCTGCTCGCCCCTCAGAGCCCTCCCGGGCTCCGCCTCTCGAGCCACCCAGGGCTCCTCCTCTCGAGCCACCCAGGGCTCCTCCTCTCGAGCCTCCGAGGGCCCCTCCTCACGAGCCTCCTAGGGCTCCTCCTCACGAGCCTCCCAGAGCTCTACCCCTCAAGTACCTCAGGGCTCCCCCTCCTTCCAAGCCTCTCACGGCTTCGCCTCTCGAGTCTTTCAGGGCTCCATCTCTCGAGTCTTTCATGGCTCCACCCCTCAAGCCTCTCACGGCTTCGCCTCCCGAGTCTCTCAGGGCTCCATCCCTCGAGCCTTTCATGGCTCCACCCCTCAAGCCTCTCATGGCTTCGCCTCTCGAGTCTCTCAGGGCTCCATCCCTCGAGTCTTTCATGGCTCCACCCCTCAAGCCTCTCACGGCTTCGCCTCTCGAGTCTTTCATGGCTTCACCCCTCAAGCCTCTCACGGCTTCGCCTCTCGAGTCTTTCATGGCTCCACCCCTCAAGCCTCTCACGGCTTCGCCTCTCGAGTCTTTCATGGCTCCACCCCTCAAGCCTCTCACAGCTTCGCCTCTCGAGTCTTTCATGGCTCCACCCCTCAAGCCTCTCACGGCTTCGCCTCTCGAGTCTCTCAGGGCTCCTCTGCCTCTCAGGGCTCCGCCCCTCGAGTCTTTCATGGCTCCTCCCCTCAAGCCTCTCACGGCTTCGCCTCTCGAGTCTCTCAGGGCTCCTCCCCCTCTCAAGCCTCTCAGGGCTCCCCCTCTCGAGTCTTTCAGGGCTCCTCCTCCTCTCAAGCCTCTCAGGGCTCCGTCTCTCGAGTCTTTCATGGCTCCCCCCCTCAAGCCTCTCGAGCCTTCCAGGGCTCGGCCACTAGAGGCTCCTATGGCTCTGCCTCCCGAGCCTCCTACGGCTCCCCCTCCAGAGCCTCCTACGGCTCCACCTCCCGAGCCTCTCATGGCTCTGCTCCCAAAGACTCCAGAGCTTCCTAGGGCTCCGCCTCTCGAGCCTTCCATGGCTCCACCTCCCGAGCCTCCCATGGCTCTGCTCCCTAAGACTCCAGAGCCTTCTAGCGATTCGCCTCCCGAGCCTCCTGCGGCTCTGCCTCCCAAGCCTCCCACGGCGTCACCTCCCTCGGCTCTGCCTCCAGAGCCTTCCAGGGCTTCACCTCTGGAGCCTCCTACGGTGCCACCTCCCCCGGCTCTGCCTCCAGAGCCTACCGGGGCTTCACTCCTGGAGCCTTCTACGGCGCCACCTCCCACGGCATCACCTCCCTCGGCTCTGCCTCCAGAGCCTTCCAGGGCTTCACCTCTGGAGCCTCCTATGGCGCCACCTCCCCCGGCTCTGCCTCCAGAGCCTACCAGGGCTTCACTCCTGGAGCCTTCTACGGCGCCACCTCCCACGGCGTCACCTCCCCCGGCTCTGCCTCCAGAGCCTACCAGGGCTTCACTCCTGGAGCCTTCTACGGCGCCACTTCCATGGGCTCCACTTCCTGAGCCTTCCAGGCCTTCGCCCCTAAAGCCCCCCCTGGCTCCACCTCCAGAGCCTTCCAGGCCTTCGCCCCTAAAGCCTCCTTCGGCTCCACCTCCAGAGCCTGCCAGGCCTTCGCCCCTAAAGCCTCCTTCGGCTCCACTTCCAGAGCCTTCCAGGCCTTCGCCCCTAAAGCCTCCATCGGCTCCACCTCCGGAGCCTTCCAGGACCCCACCTCCAGAGCCACCTACGGTGCCACCTCTGATGGCTCCGCCTTTCACGGCTCAGCCCGGACTTCCTGACCCTCTACCTGTCCTGTGGCCTCTTCCCTGGCCTCCGGACCCTATTCCTGTCTGGTGGTCACCTTCCAGACCCCCGGACCCAGTCCCTGTCCTCCAGTCACCTTCCAGACCTCCTGACCCAGTCTCTGCCCTATGGCTGCCCCCTAGACCTCCCGACCACCCGCCTGTCCACTATGTTCCCCCTGACCTTGCCTTGAACTGCCCATTGACCCCCATGGACTGTTTCATTTCCCTTTTGCGCTCGTTCTGCAACCCGCGAGCTCACACGCTCGTTCTGCACCCCGCGAGCTCACACGCTCGTTCTGTCCCCTCGAGCTCACACGCTCGTTCTGTCCCCACGAGCTCACGCGCTCGTTCTGTCCCCTCGAGCTCACACGCTCGTTCTGTCCCCTCGCGCTCCTCGCAGCCGAGCGCGGCCGTCAGGAGCCGTCCTATTCAGAGGGGGGAGTACTGTCACGAACCCCGCTCCTCTGCCCCATCTCCGCGTCCACGAGCACGCACACATGCACTCCGCGAGCGTGCTCGCTTCCCGCTTCCTCGCTCCGCCCCCTTGAGCTTGTACGCTCTGTTTCCTCCCTCGGGCTTCCACGCCCGGTTTTGCTATTGCGAGCTCACGCTCGTAAACTATCTCCTCCCTCTAGCGCACTCGCCTCAAATCAGCCTGAACATTATGACCACTTGCACTCACACACTTCTCATCCCCACACATTAGATACACCTGCACTCCTCCCTATCACCTGTCATTGTTTACACCTGTTCTCGCCCCTATAAATACACTATCCTTCCGTTTGTTTCCAGTTGGTTATTGTATTTAGTTCCCCGTATCTTTGCCCCTGCTAGTCTCGTCTAGTTCTGCCCCTGCTAGTCTCGTCTAGTTTTACCCCTGCTAGTCTCGTCTAGTTTTGACCTCCCCACTATTCTTCGTCTTAGCTTGCCAACTCCCCATTCCTCTCGTCCCCGTCTTCGTTCCCGCTAGTCTCGTCTTGTTCCTCGCCCTAGTTGTTAACTGTTTTCCCCGCTATCGTTCACCTCCCTCATTAGATCTGTCCCACTTGTTATTGTTATCTTGATACCCCGGCTTTTGACCTCACGCTCCCCTTTGACGACTCTTCACTGGATTTGCCCGTTTGTACTTTTGCCTGCTTTTATTGTTGTCAATAAAAGCAGTTTTTTGACTTACATTGTGACTGTCTCATCTTGTGTGTGTGTATCCGGGTTACATAAACCATCTCTCAAAAATCTGTTAGAGCATTTTTTATTTGGAAAGTTTACATTTTCTATCATGAGATCATGCAATTTAGGTTTTACCACTGAATATTTTAATTGTTCCTTAACTAATTTGATAATTGACAATGGGATACTTTTAATAATTTTATAATACACTTTAGGTGAGCAACTTATATGGTCCAGATTGACATGTTATGTGGGCTAAAATTATTTTTCAAAATCAATTTTCAATATAATAGTACTTGTTGGAAAGAAATTTCAAAAGTCTAGAAATTTCAAAGTCACACTGTAACAGAAAACTTATGCCACCAAATGTTTTAAATACAGCTGAAGGAATCTCAAACCAGAATGAGGACTCATTATTTAAAAAAACGCTTGTAACCATTTAAGCTCGATAGCCCCATTCATAATGTTAATAGTATTAAGACTTCCGTCTTAAAATAAAATTTATTTATTGCAAATTATCTTTTCAGTAGAGGGAGGAGTGTGATGAGGAGCAGGGCGGGGCCAGGCCATGACTACACATGCCCGGCCCCCAATCGGGCTAATCAGCCGAGGAGAGGGATAAGCGCAGGGATGCAGCAGTTTGAAGGAGAGAGCCACACGCAGCTGCCGTGTGTATGTGCGTTTATGTTTTGTCTTTTAGTTTAAATTAAAATATTACTTTGACTGTTCAGCCAGTTCACACCTCCTCCTTTCCCATGTTAACCTTGTTGCAAATGGTATTGGAATTTATGAATAATATTAAATCTATTAATTTTAGGTGCATATAAGCCAATATGCACAATGCCGCATCATCAGACTTTTCAACATAAGGGAGTAGATTGCATCTCTCGATCCCTTAACAGCGTGAAATCAGTACAGCAGGAAAGCTATGCAGAGTCTCGTTCCCTCCTTTCAGAAAACCAAGGTTACATTAGTAACAGATCATGTGTGCCAAGTGGGGCGCAGATCGTAACTGCCCTACTGAATATGCAAAGCCAGTTGAAATGGAGAAGAGAAGCAAGGCTCAAGCCGGCAGCAAATCTTCCTTAAACTCTCCATGCTCCATATCCAATACTTGCTCACCTCCCTCATACAGTCCCAGTTGCAGAAAGAATATGGCAGCAGGAAAAGGAAAGCAACTTCAGAATGAAAATGAGCCAAGAGCAAAGGGTCTTGAGTTTCATGCACTCACAGTGAACAAAATCAATCTCTGTGAGTGCTGTGTTAGCATTGGCTCAGCCCAAGAAATAAAGAGTGCTCACACTGAGGACTTCCGGTGTAGCGCTGAAGCAGATGGCTGCTTGAAATAAAATCTCCAGACCGGTCGATTGTAATCCCCTGGAAAATACACTTGGGAAGTTAAAAACAAGCTTAAGTTTAACACGGAAGGGGAGAAGCAAAAAAGGGTTAAAAATAAAGCAGGCTCCAAACGGGAAAAAGGAGAAACAACCGAATATATGGACGGCGGCGAAGACGGTAATGGAAATAATGGCGAGGCCGGGAAAGCAAGCGAAGCAGTAGCTAGCTCTGGTATACAGACCATTCGAGACGAAATACGAGCGTTTAGAACGGACTTCAAAAATGATATGGGTGCATTTCGACTTCGGGATGATATGCGGAACGAGCTGAACAAGTTTAGAGAAGAAATTAATCAGAAATTTAAAGACTTTTCAGGCGAACTGCAAACCACGAATAGCAGAGTGAGGGAAGCCGAACAACACGTCGCCGACATGGACGAATGGAATGTAGCGTCAAATGACACACTCCTTGAAGTGTTGGAGAATCAAGATGCTCTGCAAAAAAAGTTAACCGACATAGAAGCTCGCTCTAGACGGAACAACCTCCATATTTACGGAGTCCCGGAGGGATCCGAGGGAAGCAACCTACTAGAGTTTGTGACGAGGCTTATAAAGTCTGAGCTTGGCCTGCTGTCCACGGAAATGGAGATTGTAATACAAATCTACGAGAATGCAGCAGAGGCAGTTAAAGACTTGAAGAAGAAAGGATTCTCTTTTGATAACTTCAAGGAGCCTGAACCAAAACAGAGGAGACTTGAAACGTGGGAAAGAGCAGGTGCAAATCGACGCAGCCAAGCCGTCGTAGATCAAGAACGGATACGGGAGACGTTACGAAGTTTTCACCGTGTCACTCCGGGATTAACTGATGATAATATTGATGCGTGATATTCGCATAAAATCAATGGGAATTGATTGTTTGACTAGGATGGCTGCAGCAGGAGCCATAAACCTCTAAGACAGCACATCTAGATGACCGATATTGTGCAGTAGCCTATATTAAGGTAGTTCCTAAAGCTCTTTTAGACCACCTAATCCCGAGAAACTTATGAGACTTAAATAAAAGGGTTAATATTCCATTATTGTATCTCCTTTCTAGTTTACTATAGGTTAAATATTATTATTCCCCCTTTTTCCTTTTTTTTTTTTTTTTTGTGAGCCTGCTTGAGTTCAATCTTTAAACCGGTTAAGTGGGAACAGCTTAGAAATTGCCGGTGCATCGAATATCCTAAGAGTATCTTCTTTTGCACTAATGAGAGGCCCTTGACGGACACAAGGATTTCCTCTCAAATTGTGGATCTACTTTAAACCTTGGACTTGGAAGACTTTTATTTTTATTTTTCATTTTATTTTACTGTTCTCTTTGTTATGATTGTTTGTACATTGTTCACTCTGTTTATTAGGTTGTCATGGGAAATGTTATACAAAGTTATGCAAATTTAAACAAGTAAATGCATGGTCAGGAATATAAAATAATTACGCTTAACGTCAATGGTACGGTGGCCGAGAGAGCTCAACGTGCTGCAACCTAAAGAAGACGCATGCAAATAGAAAAAACGCATGCAAATAGAAAAAAAAACACCAGCAAATTAAGAAAACATCTTCATCAGTTTCACAGCACACGTGTACTCCAAATACTCACAACACAACCAAATACAGAAACGCGCTGCAAGTAACACAGACCACAACGGAAATGTTTCCGGGGGAACCAAATAAGTGACGAACCCGGCTGGGACCTGCTTACAGCAAAGAACTGATATTGACAAGAAGTAAAAGCCTATATATATTTTTTTATAAATAAACTATAATATTAAAATAATATTGTAATATATTGTATATAGAAATAATATTATAATATTATATTGTAATATTATACTTTTTTATAGTTCTTCTACTCTTTGCTTACAGCTCAAAATTCTACTTTATTTTATTTTATTTATTTTAACTTTTTTTCCCGCAAAACATACAGATATTAATTTTTTATGACATACAACTTGTATACAATATACAAAATGTATTAACAATATGTTCAATGTCATCAGAAATGAGAAAAGAACAATGAGCTGAAAACTAAAATAAATAAAAAAGATAGAGAAGAGGAACATGAAGGAAAGATATTAATCTTTACATCAGTTACACCAGAGCCATTCTCTCCATGGCTCTGAGTTACACTATACAAATTGTTTCATGTTATGTTTAATTTTTCATAAAGCAAAGTTTCATAAGAAGGTGTAGGTAATGTAGGGTCCAATGTTTTAAAGTTGAGACACTGACACACAGATATATAACGGTGAAACAAATGTGTTGTGAAACTGATGAAGATGTTTTCTTAATTTGCGGGTGTTTTTTTTATTTGCATGCGTTTTTTTCTATTTGGATGCGTCTTCTTTAGGTTGCAGCACGTTGAGCTCTGTCGGCCACCGTACTGCCACCGTACAATGGGCTACATAATCCGATTAAAAGGAGCAGAATTATTGCAAAAATGAACTGAGAAAGAATACAGGTAATTTATTGGCAAGAGACCCATTTATCTCCACCAGAACATGAGAAACTAAAGAAACTGGGTTTTCAAAATACTTATTACTCATCCCATAAATCAGGACGAAGGAGGGAGTGGCTATCTTGATTTCTAATGCAGTGAATTTTGAATTTAAGTCTGAAATTATAGATAAAGAGGGAAGATATATTTTAGTTAAAGGCAAATTAGATAATAAAGAAGTAACGTTACTTAATCTATATGCTCCACCAGGAGACACTAAATCCCTTTTTAAGAAAGTATTTGATTTAATAGCTACAGAATCCTATGGAACCCTTATATTTGGTGGGGATTTAAATGTGCAACTTCAGCCTGGACTGCATACAACTAATCCTTCCAAAAAGAAAAACTCAAATACTAAAATGGTTCAGAGAATGATTAAAGAACTGGGTCTGATGGATATATGGAGAGAATTACACCCAAGGGAGAAACAATTTACATTTTATTCTGCAAGCCATTCTATGTACTCAAGAATTGATTATCTATTTATGTATAACTCAGATAGACATAAAATTAGAAATTGTAATATTGGTACTAGGGATGTATCAGATCACTCAGGGGTATACCTTACTCTACATTTAGATAATCAACAGAAAGATACACTTTGGAGACTTAATACGAGTATCTTGAATGATACAGCGATACAGAAGCAGATTGAGTATGAATTTGAAATGTATCTCCAATGCAATGATAATGGGGAAGTATCTCCAAGTACCTTGTGGGATGCCGCAAAGGCTGTAATTTGAGGCAGAATTATTGCTTTAACTGCTTTTTGTAAAAAAGAGAAACAAAAAAGATTATTAGCTTTACAGGAGGAAATGAAAAACTTGGAGATCAAACACAGCAAACAGAAAGATCCACAGATACTGATTCGGTTAAGAAAAGTTAAACAAGACCTAAATGGGATTTATGATGAGGAAATAGAGAGACATATCAAATTTGCTAAACAAAGGTATTATGAAACAGGCCCTAAAGCAATGAAACGTCTATCCTGGAGGATAAAGAAACAACAGGCAAAGAATACAATTTATAAAATTAGAAACACTAAAACCCAAAAGGTATGTAACAGATTAAAAGATATTCAAAAATCTTTTGAATTATACTACAAGGATCTATATACTCAACCAAATAGGGCAGATACTCCAAATATAAAAAGATTTTTGGATTCTTTAGATCTTCCATCAATAGGGGAACAACAGAATAAAATACTGCAGGCTGAAATAACAATAGAAGAATTAAATTGTGCCATATCAAAGTTGAAAGCAAACAAGGCACCAGGCACAGATGGTTATCCGCCTGAATGGTACAAACTATTTAGATCCCAAGTAACACCTATATTGCTTAACTGCTTTAATCATATATTAAGAATAGGTGAAACCCCTCGGTCATGGAGAGAAGCAGTAATTTCAGTTATTCCAAAGGAAGGGAATGATAAGAAGGAATGCAGTTTGTATAGACCGATATCAGTCCTAAATGTTGACTATAAATTATTTGCTTCAATCTTATCTAAGAGATTAGAGGTTATTATCCCTGAGTTAGTGGATCTTGATCAAACTGGCTTTATACAAAACAGGCAAACCCAGGATAATATTAGGAGAGCATTGCAAGTAATGAGTCATGTTGTAACAGAAAATATAAGCGCAATGTTGATGAGTCTAGATGCTGAGAAAGCATTCGACTCTGTTGGATGGGATTACTTGTATCAAGTATTGGCAAGATTCAGGTTTAATGATAATTTTATTCAATGCATTAAAGCATTATACACCTCACCAATAGCTAGGATAAAAATTAATGGTCACTTGTCTGAAACAACCCATTTGGAAAGAGGAACAAGTCAGGGCTTCCCCTTAAGTCTGGCTCTGTTTGCCCTGTTCATTGAGCCTTTGGCCCAAGCAATAAGGGAGGATTCAGAGATAAAGGGGATCTTGATTAGAGGAGATGAACATAAGATCTGTATGTATGCAGATGATGTCCTATTGTTTCTGACTAATATAAAGTCGAGTATTCCTAAATTGATGACCCTTTTAAAAACATATAATTTATATTCTGGGTATAAAATAAATATACAAAAAACTATAATAATTTTAGACCCAATCTGCATATAAGAAGACAATATGATTTCAATTGGAAATCTCGGTCAATAAAATATTTGGGGATAACTCTAACAAAAGATATATCGAAACTATTTGAAAGTAATTATGGTCCTATTAATAAGGAGGTAAAATCTGATATTTCTAAATGGACCCTGCTCCCATTAGATATGTGTAATCGAATTGATATAATTATAATGAACATGCTACCACGGATACTTTATCTTTTTCAATCACTGCCTCTGGAAGTATTGCAAAAACAATTTAATGAATGGGATGGTATGATTTCAAGGTTTGTCTGGAATGGTAGAACTTTAAAACTTTGCAGTTGACAAAAGAAAAGGGAGGGAGAGCTCTTTCATGTCTTCAGGACTATTATTATGCTGCTCAATTGAAATCCCTAGTTAATTGGTGTATACCAAGCTATGAATCAAGATGGAAAACCCTAGAAGTTTCACAGATAGATACACCTATACAGTCGATACTTGGAAATAAAAATCTAGCTGAAAGGAGCTATAACAGATTGAGTAATTGGACTGTATTTTGAATTTGAATTTATTTCAGGATAACCCCTTGAGATGTAACATCTCATTTTCAAGGGGGTCCTGCACCAATCTATACAGACACAAAAGTTAACCACACAGTACAAAAAAGACACAAACACAAACATATATACAAAACAATAACCCGCTCACCTACCCTTGCCCCAAATCAAATTTAGCACAAATTTTAAAGTATTATGACAAATATTTGGCCGAATGCATTAAACAACCAATGCGTCTTTTACCAATATGCCTTATAACAAAATGTAACATGCAAGATAACATCACATCTCACATAGAAATGTCAAAGAAAATCAAGATAATTTTACAAGAAAAATCATAATTATATAGCCTACATACTACTATATGTATTCTACATAAATCATTTAATACCATTTGTCCCTAATTACAAGAACATGTAGTTTTAAGAAAAGAAAGAAGTGACGATTTAAATAAACCAAATGTAGAAATAGACCTCAAAAAAAGAGGAAGGTTATTCCAGTCATGAGGGGCTTTATATTGAAATGCTCTCCTACCAGCTACAGAAAGTAACCTTGGAACCGTAAAAAATGTTGGGCATTGGAGGTGTCTAAGTGAGTATGCTGAGCAATAGGGTATTAGGTGCAGTTTAAGATATGCAGGACAATTAGAATAAACACATTTAAAAATAAACTTAATCCAGTGATAATCCCTTCGTGGTTTAGGTTGCAACCAGTTTAATGAATCATACATAAAACAATGATGAGTTTTAAATGGACAGTTCAATATAAATCTGCAAAGAGAATTAAATATAACATTAAGGGGTTTGAGATTGGACTCAAAGGTATTAGTGTAAACTATGTCTGCATAATCAATAATTGGTATTACCAGTTGAGAAATAATTTTTTTTTCTGACTTGAGCTGAAAAACAATTAATTGAGCTGTACAAAGTATTAAGACATCCATATACTTTCCTAATGATATTATCAATATGTATCTTAAAGGTAAGGTTGGAGTCGATCCAAAGGCCCAAATATTTAAATTCCTCTACAATCTGCAAAAGGGACCCATCTAAAAATTGTATTTCAAAACAGGAAGCACAACGGCTTTTTTGTATCGTGGAAAACACCATGCAGCAGGACTTCTTCATGTTCAACATAAGTTTATTAATGAACAGCCACTGTTGTACTTTATCAAAGTCAGATTGAAGAGTTTTTTGAACTTGCATCAAATCCCGATCAGAGGTATAGATGACAGTGTCATCAGCATAAAGCTCTAATTCACAATGAAAACAAACTTGTGCCAGGTCATTGATAAAGATTGAAAAAAGTAAGGGGCCTAAAGTTGAGCCTTGAGGAACACCTTTATCAACAATTAAATAATCTGACTGGAATTGGTAAACAACACACTGACGTCTATTATGCAAATAAGAGTTGAACCAGAGCAGAGCATGTTTATTCAAACCAAATAGAGTAAAGCTTATCCAGTAAAAGGTAATGGTCAACCATACCAAAGGCCTTTGAGAGATCAGTGAAAGCAGCTCCAATGAATTGACCCGAAAAACCCGAAAAAACATCATTAGTAAATTTTAAGAGAGCAGTTGAAGTAGAAAAAACAGATCTAAAGCCAGACTGATGTGGAGATAAAATATAATAATTATTAATGTACTCAGTTAGTTGATTAAAAATTATTTTCTTAGATATTTTAGCAACTGCACAAATGATAGAAATCGGACGATAATTATTCACATCAGATTGGTCTCCACCTTTGAAAAGAGGTTTCACTCTTGCAGCTTTCCAAATTTGTGGCACAGTATAGGTAGTTAATGATAGGTTAAAAAGATCTGCAAGAGGAAACATCAATATGTGAGCTGCAATTTTGATAAACTTAGCTTCCAGATCATCTGGTCCTGCACTACACTTTATTTTAAGGTCCTGTATTACATTAAAGACATCAGTAGGCATGATCTTTTTAAATGAAAAAGAGCCAGCAGGCATGGAAGAATACAAAGACCATGCCAAATCATCAGAGCAAACAGATTTTGAAGTACATAAATATGAAAAATGTTGATTAAAAGCCTGAGCTATATGCAAAGGATCAGATAAAATGTCATTATCCTTGCATATTTGTTTCACAGCAGTTTTTTTTATTTTTGTTAAGAATGTTATTTAAGTGATTCCAGAAGTGCCTAGGGTTATTAAAATCACGAGAGAAACAGTCTCTATAGTAATTAGATTTGGCATTCCTAGTTTCAGTTTTACATTTATTTCTTAACTACCTGTATATTGTCCCATCCGATTCATCTTTTGAGAAACGATATTTAACCCAAGCTTTATCCCTTTGTTTGAATAGTTGAAGTAAATTAGAATTTTCATTGAGGGTATGGTTCAGAGTATTGAAGAAATTGCAATTAGAGGATCGAACTTGAGTTTAAAGTTGGATAGCATTTGACCCAGGTTTTGAGCCGGCTAGGGTAGACGAGAGATTTAAACAATGGGTTTGGAGAGGTATCACATCTTACTGTTCAGTCATCTCTAATGGGGAGTTACAGAGTTATCAGGCATTTTCAAATACATTTGGACTAGAAAAGCAGGATTTTTATAGATATTTGCAGGTCAGAGATTATTTTAACAAAAAAATTAAAAGTACATTGACGGAAGATCATAATTTAATTACAATACTCTCAAATGCGTACACATTAAGAGATAACAAAAAGCTGGTTTCTAGATTGTATGGAAGTATACAAGCATCCAAGAACCATTCATCAATATACATTAAACAAAAATGGGTTTGACTCACAAATAACAGATGAAGACTGGACAGATATATGTGTGATACAAGCAAATACCACAAACTCAAGATCCTGAAGGGAATTTGGATGGAAGAATTTAGTAAGATTTTTTATAACTCCCAAATTAACAGTCTCACAGAGCCATTGCTGATGTCTCACATAGCCAAACCCCGATGGCTAATCATTATCATATTTTCTGGGCATGCCCACAAATTTCATTCTTTTGGCAAGAAGTTGTGGCAGAGATTGGGGAAATTATGGGAGTAGAGGTTGATTTTTCGTTCACTACTATATATTTAGGTAAAATACCAGGAAATGTTTTAGACAAGGATAAAAATTTATTAAAAATATTGTTAGCAAGCAGTAGGAAAGCAATAACCCATAAATGGTTGCAGGTAGACCCTCCAACTAAGGATCAATGGTTAGGGATCGTAAATGAAATATACAGTATGGAGAGGCTTACATTTATATTAAGGCTCAAATTTGACAAATGTAACAAGTTTTGGGGAAAATGGATTATGTATGTAAACCATTGAGGAAAGTGTGATATTGTATATCAAGATGTTGGAATTATTTTGTGACACTGTCTGATACTGTAGCATCCATGATAACTTTGTGTTCTTTGTTCCAATAAAAAAAAAGTTTAAAAAAAAGAGTGCTCACACTGAAAGCGTGAAGCTGCTTGATATGGAGGAGAGGAGGCATAGACAGCTTGGTCAGGCTATAAATCCTCCTAAAATCTCCATGCTCTATATCCCGTCCTTGAGCGTTTCCTTTGTGCGGTACCTCAGGAGCAGCAAAAGGAATATGGTGGGAGGATAGGAAAGCAGCTTCAACTTTCAGAACAAATTTGAACTGAGAGCGCAGTGTCTTAAGTTTCGTGTAACCAAGCGCTGCTTATAAAACAGCGCTTATTCCCGTCATATATAACTTGTTTTTATGTGCTTGTGGAAACTTTTGCAAAACACCATCTTTAAAAAAGACTTTGTTAAGCAAAAGTTTCTTTTCACTGAAAGAATAACACAGAAAGCAACACAATGCAACTGATGAAGTCTTCAAAGGATACAATGTCTGTTGCAGCACAGAGGGAGAAGAAAGAAAGGGTGAAAAGATGCAGATCCAAACGACAGTTAGTATTGATTTGGGTTCCAAAGCACATGAGATGTTCCCGTGACCCTGAAGAGGAACATTTTGATGATGTGGTTAAGCCAGGCTTGGCTCTACAGGGGAGCCTGGCCCACCTATTCATGAGCTTGGCCAACCTTGACAACCAAAACCACCTCTCAGGCCTGGGTTGTGCACTGGCTAATATGCACAAAATATGTGTGCATGAGGCAGAGCAACAAGCGCAACCTGCCAAAATGTCACTGAAGTCATTTTATAGGGTTTCAGAGATTGGTACTCCCGAAAGGAGCTCCCATAACATCAGCTACTTACGCAGTTTTGAAGTGACCTACCTGTAAGGAGATGTCTACTATCTGTATGTGTTTGTTTGCATCAAGTCAGACATGATGTTTTCCTTAGACGCATTTATTATGTATCCAAAATTAAGTTTTTGAGCAAAAGAATGTAAAACCTGGTGTATTATTTTTGGTCAATATTACCATATATAGTGTAAAGTGTTCCTCCATTTATATATGTCTGTAAAGGGATTAAGGGAAAGGAGGAGGCGAGAACTGGCTTGACAATATAAACAATATTTTAATAAGAAACTTAAACAAAAAGACAAAGACACAAAGGTGTCAGACAGCTGTCCGTAAATCTCTCTCTCCATTGCACTGCAGCTTCCAGTCAGCCTTTATCCCTCTCTGAAGCTTTATTTGCCTGATTAGGGGCCGGGTGTATGGAATCACGACCCGGCCTGCACTCCACCCTGTCACATTCCTCCCTCGTTCTCTCAGGCCAGGGAGCCCCTGGCATGACGTACCACACCCCCCACCCCCCACCCCCTTCCCTGGAGTGGGGCGTGCCTTCCACACCATCTGCCAGCAGGTCATACCCGTCAACCTGGATGAGGGAGGGGACAAGGGAAGGGAAACAAAAAAAATGTGGCACCTACATGCCGTAACGGCAATCGTGCAAAATTAACAAAACATTTTAAACGGGAAAGGCCAACATGGAGTAGCAGTGGAAGAGAGAGAGGAAAAAAAACGTATTCACTGGTTCTCCGATATGTCAGCTGTCCGTGATTTACGGACAGCTGTCCGACACTTGTGTGTGTTTGTCTTTTTGGTTCAGTTTGATATTAAAATATTTTTTATATCGTCAAGCCAGTTCTCGCCTCCTCCTTTCCCTTTAGCTCCCTTTACACTGGTGCCGAAACCCAGGAAAGAGGAGGAATTGCCACTACCATCCAACCCAACGGAGCAGCCGCGGCCATCCGCCGGAGGACGGATGAGCCCGGCTGCTTGGAAGCAGAGTAATGGCTGCCGACGTGGGGGGCTCCCAACCAACCGCCTAGAGCGGTTACTGCTGCCAGGGGCGGAGGAGACCCCTACCATCCACCAAAAACGCAGCAGAGCATTCTATCCACCAGAGGCCAGATGTCTGCCTCCAATCCGTCTGGGGAGGCACGGCTGTCGTCCATTAGAGGGTGGAGGAGTGGCCGAGGACCAATCTACGGCACATTCCTCCTCTTTCCTGGGTTTCGGCACCAGTGTAAAGGGAGCTAAAGGGAAAGGAGGAGGCGAGAACTGGCTTGACAATATAAAAAATATTTTAATATCAAACTGAACCAAAAAGACAAACACACACAAGTGTCGGACAGCTGTCCGTAAATCACTCTCTCTGTTATACTGCAGCTTCCAGTTGGGCTTTATCCCTCTCTGAGGTTTGATTAGCTTGATTAGGGGCCGGGAGGGCAGAATCACGACCCGGCCTGCCCTCCGTCCTGTCACAATGTCATTCGCACATTTTGAAAAAATTATTATGAAACGTACAAATCGAATCCAGACCAAATTTCCAATATCACAATGAAGCCTAATATTTGGATACATTAACAGTCACACCTACTCCATTGACAAAAGGGCCATTCATTTGTAGTAAAGTCATTATAAGGTAACACAGAGTTAAACATATATTTAGAGGTAAAAAATTATTTAATGCAAAATAATACTAATATAAAAAAACATCCCTATGTTAAATCATGCTATACATTTTCCCCCCATTTATTTCCACAATATTCAAAACTAAAGTCAATGTCTTTAAATTGTGTGATTCATTCATTTGTTAGGGGGAATGGAAGATGTGCAGTTTCTCTTTACTTTCTCAGGTCACCATCGTATTGCCACTTAGCATGTCAGCTGTCATCATTATCATATATATCTGCCATTAAACACACAAACGAACAATAATTAAACAAACAAGCTCATGTTTTTTAATCGCTTTCAAATTAAAACAAATAAAATGTCTTTATATGAATTTTCACCATAAACATGAAACATGCAACATTTGTAACTCAGGAATAAAAATGACATACCTGATGCAGTGTCAATGTCATCGTAGATCTCACCCTCCCTGAAAAACAAAAACAAATAATTTGATAAGACTGAAGAAAATTATGTAAATAAAATGGACAAAATCTGTCATTAAGTATTTAGGCATTATTCAGTTTTAGAATAAACATATACACACGCATGCAGAAGATAATTCAGGGGCACATATCCATCTGTGCAAAGAAAAAATAAAACTAGTTTAGTTATCAAAACTTTTCATGATAAAATAATTATATAGAACTCTTCTAAGATAAAAGCAGATGTTTATTTTACTGCTTTTGCATCATGAGTCAAGACAAAACCTGATGGCATATATTTCCCACATGATGGCGTGTGACTCACATTTGCCTAGATTGTTACGGCACAGAGCTTTCTTCTCACTAGTCTTTTGGAGAACCTCAAGAATCTCTCCACGGACAACTGTCAGGTCTTTGCTACCACCTTTCTTTAAACTAGCATTAGGATCTACCATCATGGTGTAAAGAACTCTGATGGGCCCTTCAAACTGTAAAAAAATTGATACAAATAATAAAATAAGCGTTCGATATTTTTTACATTTTTACTACAGTTTTTGACATCCAACAGCCATGAGAAAAATCAACAAGGATCAGATCTTATATGAGAAGTAAAAATTAAACACAAGGAGACAGATTCACCTTAAACTTCTTTCGCAACACTTTCTCATCTTTTTCACGCAGCTTGGCCTTTTTTGGATCATGGCTGATGAAAAATCAGATGGAATTAACTAGAAACATCTTAAACTATCATTTTTACTCAACACTGTTAGTGATCAATACATAAATATTAATAATACAAACTTCTCAACGGCAGGTAATATTGTACACTGGTGAAACAAAGCAGTCTTTCTTCTCTCTCTGGTAGTTTACAGGTATGTAGTTATCCATTAACACACAGTTATAAAGTGGCTTGGAGATCTTGTCATTCGTTTAAAGCATAAGCTAAATTGGCGGAAACTGATATATGTGGGACTTTTGCAAACACAATGTAAATAAAATAAAAATAATTTACTGCTGTTTCTTACACTGACCAGTTGATTTTATTGCAAAAACAACCCAACAATGTTCCCAAGCCATTCCAAATCTGTATTAATTTCTTTCCTCCATGAAACAAAGGAGATGATGGGACATACTACTTAAAGGGATAGTTAACATATATATATATATATATATATATATATATATATATATATATATATATATATATATATATATATATATATATATATATATATATATATATTAGTACATTGCAAAATTTTAAGGCACTTGGGAAAAATGTTGCATAGAAAATAATGACATAAATAGTTTTCATTTATCACTTAATGTCATACAAAGTCCAGTAAACTTAAAAAAAACGAAATTGATATTCAGTGTGACTACCATTGGCTTTAAAACAGCACCAGTTCTCCTAGGTACACCTGGACATAGTTTTTCTTGGTTGTTTGCAGATAGGATGTTCCAAGCTTCTTGGAGAATTCACCACAGTTCTTCTATCTATCTCAATTGCTTCTGTCTCTTTATGTAAACTCAGACTGACTCAGTGTTCAGTGGGGGGCTTTGTGGTGGCCATGACATCTGTTGCAGGGCTCCCTGTTCTTCTATTCTAATCTTTTCTATTTGCAAAAGTAATATTTGAGAGTCTAACATTTATATTTCCTATTGACACACTTATGCTGAAGATATAAATAACCATCTTAAGACAGATGTTTTTGTGAAACAAGATTTTTGTACAGTACTGTATATATATATATATATATATATATATATATATATATATATATAGCATCTTTGGACTGACATGAGGGTGAAAACTAGGAATGTGCAAACCTACCAATTCGTAATCGACAAGTCCTTTGGTAATTTGAAAGACTAGTCGAGTAGTCTGTGTTAAGGATAATAAAAACTATATGAATTTCTCTTTTTGTGATCCACATAAGAAAGAAAGTTTTACAGGTTTGGAACGAAATGAGGGTGAGTAAATTAAGACTTCATTTTTGGGTGAACTGTCACTTTAAATGACAGATACAATCGAAAAGACATTAATTATAAGAAAGATGGCAGATACCTGATCTCTGGTGGAGGGGGAGGAAACTCTTCATTCATTAGCGGGTCCACATCATCGTACACATCTGAGAGGGACAAAAGCCAAACACGTGTCAATCCATGCAGAAAAACAACATCTGACCTTTCTGAAATTGCGTCAGTGAATTACTTACCATCACTATGAAAACTGCTGAAAGAGAAAAAAATCAATATGAGATCAATTTCAATTTGAGGCATGTAAGAAATACCTTTGTTGATCCATACATGAAGCATGGTTTCTCACCTGTTGAGTTCGTTGCTGGAGCCGATGTCATCGTACAATTCCTGGTCGACGGTTTGGCCTACAGAAGGGATATAGGAGAGAGTGGCTTGACGGATTTTCCGCTTCACTTCCTCATAATCCACGTCCACACAGACATTACTGATGTAGCCAACTACAACAGGTAAACACATATGTATGTCTTTATTAACATGTTATTGTTGTTTTCTTTCCCCTGTTAAAGGAATTTTCTGGGTTCAATACAAGTTCTAATCAAAATACAAGAACTATTGACAGCATTTGTGGCATAATGTCGATTACCACCAAAAATAATTTCAACTTGTCCGTCCTTTTCTTTAAAAAAGTTAAAATCGAAGTAACAGAGAGGCACTTACAATGGAAACAAATGGGGCCAATTTTTGGAGGGTTTAAAAGCAGAAATGTGAAACTTATTATTTTATAAAAGCACTTATATTAATTACATGGTTATGGCAACAAAGTTGTAAAAGCTATAACTTTACATAGAAAAGGTAAGTAAGCGATTTATCACACCAAAATCATGTAACATGCATATTGGTTATGTCTTGTGGCTATTATTTTGAAACAATTAGTATTTTAACATTTACTGATTGGCCCCATGTACTACTAATGTAATTGCCTCACTGGAACCCAGTTTTTTGCTTTTTTTTGTCAAAATAATGTTTTGTGGTAATCAATATAATACCACAAATGCTGTCAATTGAGCTTAACTTGTAGTGAACCTGGGATATTCCTTTGAGTAAACATAAAACTAAGTTCAAATTAACCAAAGTAAGTGTAGTGGTCGTGTTCTTTGTGCAAAGGATTTAAAAATTTAAAGGACTGTTCTGGGTTCAATTCAAGATGAGCTCTAAATATATTTGAGTGAAAATAATTTCAACTTAACTTTAAAAATACACACTGTTTTAAAGTATAACCACCAGACTTAAAAACATTATACATAATTACATGAGACTAGTGTGATAGAAACATTTACTAACCTCGTTTGTGGTTTCATCACATTGGTAATGCATAACCAGGTGTTCATATGCCTAGAGTAATCTCACCACTAAAGAAACATTCACTTAGAGCACTTAACAGATCAAATAATACATTTTTGTACTGGAGAATGTGCTATAACAAAACTAAAAGCTGCACATTTCTGCTTTAAACACTCCGGTAAGCCGTGCCCATTGACTTCTATTATAAGTGCAATACTACAAACAAACAGTAGTAACAACCAGACCAAGCCATTTCCTAAGCACAATGCAAAGTGCTCCATCACAACAGAGTCACAACGTTTATACCAGCTGAAGCAGGTATCAAACCAGGTTTCATCCAGTCTTTTGAACTGAAGCCCAGAGCTCTAACCACTGCGCCACATAATCAACAAGTCTGACTGATGTCAAAGAGACATTCTTGTTTGAGACTATGCAACTATTTCTGAGAAAATAGTTACAGTTTATTTGTTGTTGTTTTTTTAATTGAAGCAGGATTTATGCAATAAAGTACAGTCAATCCATTTTCAAGTTGACCTAGTTAACTTGCATTGCATTGGCATAATTTTCAAAGTTATTTCTGATCATTTATGTGCGGCTTGGTCTGGAGATTATTTTGAGCCATTGCTTGGACGAATCGGACAAAGTTTAAAGGACATGAAACGTTTACATCTGAAAACATCATAATCAAAAATGGAAGCTACTGTAATCATCAGGATGAGCATAATCAGACAAAAATTGTGTTTCTAGGACAAATGGTTCAAAAGATACACGCAAAATAAAAGTTTTGAACTGGTGGTGATGCTATAGAGTATGATTTAGAGACCCCAGATTTGGTATAGGGGCTATAGAGTCTAAGTTGTATTTAACCCAGAACATTCTTTTAATTAAGTTTATAGAAAAATCTTGACGTACTGCTTCCCTCCAGGTTTCGTGCCAGCCATTTCCCCTCAGGGTTGTTGTTCACACGGATGATCTCCACGCTCTCCCCCTGCTGTACGCTCAGATCATCCTTCCCGCCATGCCAGTCCTCTCTCACGCGAGCCATGTGGATCACCTCAATAGGTCCGTTCAGCTAGACCCAGACACATAACACACATTTTAATGTCTTCAGGCTGCATGCAAACACATTTAATGACATCATCCTTTTAGCTGCAACATAGATAAATAGTTACCTTAAACCTTTTTCTATACTCATGTTCTTGTTTTTGCTTTTCCTTCTGTTCTTTTTTGTCCAGCTCTAGTTGCTTTTTAGCATCTTTTGAAAGCTTCCTCTCGGTAGGGACAGGAGGTGGTCTGCAAATACAGTTGAATTAAAGTGATTAAAACGATACTTCTGCAGACAGTGGATATTTAAAGAAAAAACATATTGATCAAATTTACTTTTAAATATTCCATTAAATGTTGAATTAGGAAAAGGTTATTTGGTCCTACATGGAATGCAAAAGAAAAAGGTAAACATGACTGTTTACCTTTTTGGGGACTTCCTAAAATATAAAGGCAGCTATGTATTTTCACCTGTTTATACTGTGTGAAAAAATAGTATGAGATATTTTATAAAGACATGTTTCCAAAAGCAATTATTCAACATAATTAAAATGATCGAGAAATATTAGAAATGTTTTAATTTGTTTAGTTCTTTCCACAATAGTTATCATTTCAACGGTTTTACAGGAAATACAACCAAGAACAAAACTATGGAGTCTAACAGTTGCAATGGAAAACTCCCTAAAAAGATACAACTTTCAAACCCCCATTCCAGTTTGTTAACAGCTGTATTTTTTTCTCTCAGGAAAACCTGAGAAAACCGCTGTATTTTCCACACTTTTTCTGGCACTTTTGGCCACTTTACCTGTAAGATTTTAAGACTAAAGAATCTTTACTACGATTGGCTGACCTCCACTCACTGGCATAGGTATTTGTCAAATCATGCCAAGATGCTGAATACTGAATAGGTACTGATATGTAAATGTTGCTCATCATATGTTAATGTGCTAATGGTTGTAATGTCATCCTTACTAAAATGGAGCCTCATAAGTGACTGATTTGAAATGCTTTACATAGGCAAATACTCTGCACCACATAAATAGTGCTCCTCATTCGAAGAGCTCGAGAGACACCTCTCACAATTAATTCCATTAGAGTTTGACATCACCATCTTGCAATGCTAATATTGCGATACTCTAATTTATATTTAAATTCATGCATTTGGCAGACATTTTTATCCAAAGCAATTTACAGTGCAGTGCATTCAAAGTATCCTTTTTTTCATCAGTTTATTCTAATCAGCACAAAAAGACATCGCATACTCAAACATTGGGTAAAATAGTACATTGTCGATATTTTCAGTATTAAATTAAATCCAAGTATATATATTTTTGAAAAGATTAAGGATTTTTTTTTATGATATGTTACCTATTAAATATGTTACCTATTAAATAATATGGTAACACTTTACAATAAGGTTCCATTCGTTAACATTAGTTAATGCATTAGGTATTATGAACTAACAATTAACAATATATTTGTTATATAATTTAGTAATCTTTGTTAATGTTAGTTCATAAAAATAGAATTGTTCATTGCTAGTTCATGTTAGTTCATAGTGGATTAACTAATACAACTTTTTTTTTTAAACTGTATTAGTATATGTTGGAGTTAACATTAACTAAGATTAATAAATGCTTAATAAGTATTGTTCATTGTTAGTTCATGTTAAATAATGTTGTTAACTAACGTTAAAGGTGCAGTATGCAACAATTTTCATGTAAAATTCACCTTTTGTTTTTGCCAATGTGTGAACAGCTTGTAATGCAACTTAAAAAATTAGCCCTTCCCGGACTTCCTAGGTTGCCAAACAGATTTAGACAGATTTTCATGCAAAGGGAGCGGGTTGGTTTTGCCGGGAAAATCCAAAGGATGTGGCGTTTATGCGCGCTCCCGAGAGCCTTGCCTTAGACAGTAACAGCTTCTCTTCTGCTATTCAACAGTGCCAAAAAACTGCAACACTAGGTAAAGATATTTTAGAGATGGAATCCAGAAAACATCTGGCTCCCAGCACAACACCGACTCCAACACAAACTCACAGTTAGCCCCAAAAAACCCAAAACATTTATCTACTGAATCCCATCTGGCTAAGTGGGAACGTGATCATGGTCGAGCGAAAACTAGAGAGAACATCGGCAGGGTATTTGATTCCTGGAGGGGCCTTTGTTTGGTTTTGGGGATCAAAACTGACCCTGAATTGGCGTTCTACTTATTGGACAGGTAAGCATACATAACTGCAAAGCATGTGAAATATAGTGTCATAAGATTGATCTGTGTAATTTTAGCTAACTTGATCTTGCCTGCTAATGCTGACAAATTGCAAGCTACCTTGCTTTGTAACTTTCAAATAATTTCAACGATCTTCTAAAACACTAAAAGTCAGGTATACATGATAAATTTAAGCAAATATGCTGGTTTCTTGACCAAAGTACAACATATGACATACAAAACATACAATAGTGCAACATAACAGTGCAGTGCAACAGTAAACTGTCTGGTATAGTTCGGTAGTATGTAGCTGTATGTGTGTATCAGTATGCTATGTTAGCTGATAAGTAGTTTTAGTTTAGTCTGAAAAACTGTGTAATTTTAATTATGCTGACTCATCTGTCAGCATGATGCCGGTGGATCACGGTCAGCCTCTTTGTACATTACGTCGATGTTCACGTCCCTATGGAGTGTGTGCACGAGCGTGAGCACGAGCAACAGGCAGCTGGCTGCAGTTTACTTAATGGCCACAGGTGTCATTAATAACAAGGGTTTTAGAATCTTACATATTGCACCTTTAACAAATGGAACCTTATTGTAAAGTGTTACCAATAATATACAGCAATTGTGTGAATTAGAGGTTGGGTTCAAAGAGCAGACACTCTGAGCTCTCTAATGGTTTAAAAGAAAATGCTGCTCATCCAAACACTGACATACATGTACATATCATATGAACAGTGAGATGACTTACTTGTCTATGTCTTCATAGATTTCATGATCGCTGTCCTACAAAACAATTAAACGGCACATAAGAACACACACCAAAAAGGCAGATAGATGCTAAGAGTATATAGCAACATTGCAGCCACATTAAGGGATGCAGTTTGTCTTAAATTTTTGTGTTTCCACCTGACTATTTGAGTGCAAATAGCTGCTCTATTCGGCAGGTGCTATTTCCTGTAGACCTAGTTTAAATAGTAACTCCACACAAAAATAAGTGTCAAAACAACTGCACTGCTGTAACCATTCTTCATGGTGACCCTTAAATATACATTCTCTCTCAGTCTCACACACACAAAATAGCCCAATACACCGACCTCACTAGGCTGAGATGGGTAACTGTCAGTCCAAGAGTCTGCAACATAAGAAAACATAAACACTGTGTTAATGAATGGATTAAATTGGTTGAAGAAATCCCTTTCATTCTGTGCTGATCGTTGGAAAGAAAAATCACAAATTACATCTCTTTAAGGTCTCAACTCTTTCTCCTAGACAGCAATGAGATTAAAAAAAGTGCTAATGGATTTTTTTTTCTCCTGAGAAAAAAAATGACTTGTCCCTTTAAGAGTTGCTACATTCTGGGTGGTTGCTGGGGCATTGCTAGGTGGTTGTTCTGTTTGGTTTCTAGGTGTTACAAATTTTATCATAAGTTCAATCACTTAATTAATAGCGCACCTTTCTCCAGTAATCTACAGGACTTGATACTGTATCATTCATGTCTATAACACAACTTGTGTGTGATAGTTATGCACCAAAAGGTTAAAGGCTATCTTTAAATCGCTAACCCTAAACTGGAGAGCGAACAGACAGCATTTCTGCACGTGGACAGCGAGCAGCGTGGGGTGCGCGCGTGTGATATGCACGAGGCAATCGTCGCGACGAGAGTGGCTGTGTCCGCAATCGCTCACTCATTCCCTATTTCCTATATAGTGAATGGCAGTCAGTGAACTATATCTCAGCAGTAAGTGAACAAAATGAGTGAATTCAGATGAGAGTGTTGGAGCTCTGGGGCTGGTGCAGAAACGTCACAAAATAAATTTTAAAATACTTTGGCCTTATTTGTTATTCTTAATAAATAATATATTAATACAATAAATCTTCATTCTGTTTGTCATTTTTAATATATAATGTGTGTTAATATAAAGAGTAAACACATTTGATCAAATAAAGAGTACATTTTAAAATGTATCTGTATGTTTTGTCTCTCTATATGTTATTATGTTATTTTAATCCAGTAATGATTTGTCAAAAAGTAATTTACTACATTCAGCATGAACTAAAATTTTGCAGGAGTGAAGGAAACAGTAAACTCCCAGCTCATACGTCTTCCCCGTGGTGGATTGTGGGAAATTAGTTGTCATCGAGTGTACTTGAAATGTACGCTTGAAATTAGAGTGCATTGTGGGTAAGAATGAGTGAACAAAAGTAGGGAACGAGTGGCTCACTCAGAATTCAGACACTCCTACAAAATAGCGAAAACTCGAAATATTGTACTATATAGTGGATAGGGGGTGGTTTCAGACACAGCAAGTGTTCCACAATCAGGGTTTGTGCCCTACGTAGGTTGTGTACTCTGCATTTAGAGTGTGGCAGTACTGCTGTACAGAACTAATGATCTAAATACGACACTGAAAACGTCATGGTTACTGTTGTAACCTCCATTCCCCGATGGAAGGAACGAGACGTTGTGTCGATTGTAGTGACACAAGGGGTCTCTTCTGAGAGCCTCGCGTACCTCTGAACTTGAACTTGAGAAAAGGCCAATGTCAAGTTAGCAGACAGAATTTGCATGCCCCGCCCCGGACATACAGGTAAAAAGGGAGAGGGCGAACGAATGCCAGACAGGTTTTCACTGAGGAGCCGAGAATACGGTTACGGCGCATTACAGTGGTAGGGATAGTGACGTGGCAAGGGGAACACAACGTCTTGTTCCTTCCATCGGGGAACGGAGGTTACAACAGTAACCATGACGTTCCCCTTCTGTCACTCACTCGACTTTGTGTCGATTGTAGTGACACAAGGGGTCCCACTTAAAAAACGCCATGCTCTAACCCGTGTTTACATGGCTGCCAAGCCAGGTGCAAGCAGGCTCTTGCGCACTAGAAGCAGCTGGGTCGGCTGTACGTAACCCTCCCCAATGACCCCAAAAAGGTGTCATATACCACTCTTAGGTTCCCCGTACCCGTACGGAAACAGGCGACATGACTTGCATGGGAGCCAACCGGCCAGCTGCGACCTTTTCTCGCTCTATGTTTCTCGTCATTGAGTTAAAAAGCGGCTGGGGCTATCTTAAAACTATAGATGCGTTGGGGAAGGTGTCCTTTCCCGTTCCTAGTCTTTCAAGGGGAAAAGGCCCTGCGGAGACCACGACCTGCCCAAACTGGGGAGAGGCAACTTGTGGCTAATACACACGGGGGTTGTCAAGCCACCTGTGGACATGGTGCGGTGGTAGATCCTGCCTGACAAGGGAGGAGTTGTTACAGACACAGCGACCGGGGGGGGCAGCGAGGACTGCCCAAGGGAACACGGGTCCTGCCAGCAGGGTACAGTACCACGGAAAAATAAGACACAGGGAGTTGCCTAGAGTGGGAACTATGCCTATAGAGCCCAAACCCAACACGGAACACTCGACTCGTGGTGGGTCTGGCGGCGGATTCCCCCACTGAATCTGCGGCCAGAGGGCTAGGGAGGAAGAGCATCCAGGAAGCGAAAGCTCACTGGCTAACCTGGGAGAGAAGGTGCACTGGATCAGCTTGGTGAAGAGCACAAGGTGCAAGTGGAACACCCGGTCGGCTGTTCCGTATTACCGAGTTCTACCGGCTCGGACCTGACAAAACACGGGACGAGACCAACTTAACTTGTTGGGTGTTGCCCAGCCCGCCGCTCTGCAGATGTCTGCTAAGGAGGTGCCGTGGCCCACGAGGATGCCACACTTCTCAAACCCGCAAAGGGGGGCACGGCCTGGGTGTGATAGGCTAGGGAAATAGCGTCAACAACCCAATGAGCAACCTCTGTTTGGAGATGGCGTTTCCTTTCCGCCGTCCGCCAAAGCAGACCAAGAGTTGCTCAGAGCATCTAAAGCCCTGCGTGCTGTCAATGTAGATACGCAAAGCACGTACTGGACACAGCAATGAAGAGGCGGGGTCTGCCTCCTCCCGGGGCAGCGCTTGCAGGTTCACAACCTGGTCCCTGAAGGGGGTCGTGGGAACCTTGGGCACGTAGCCCGGTCACGGTCTTGGGATGACATGAGCATCAGCCAGACTGAACTCCAGGCAAGTGTCGCTGACAGAGAATGCTTGCAGGTCCCCAACCTGAAAACAGAAAACAGAGGTCTGTCCAAACAGAGGTCTGTCCAAGGGTTGAGAGTCTGACGGCAGAAGGGGGTGATAAACAGTGATAAACTCACGGTATATGCCAAGGCGCCATGCCCATCTCTGGATTCGAGTCTGAAGCCAGTGCTGTAGCGGTCTCATATGCATCAACTCGAGCAGCGCGACTGCTGCCGAGGATGTCAAATGCCCCAGGAGCCACTGGAACTGTTTGAGATGAACTGCTGTGCCTGGCTTGAAGTGAGCAAGGCACGCAAGCACTGACTGTGAGCGCTCTGTTGTGAGGCGCGCTGACATTGAGACCGAGTCTAACGCCAAACCGAGAAAGGAGATGCTCTGAACCGGAGAGAGAATGGAGATGCGGAAGTACGTGCCCTTCAGGTCTACCACCGCGAACCAATCGTGATGCCGAACGCAGATTAAAATTTGCTTCTGCGTGAGCATTTTGTAGGTCTGATTGAGAACTTGCAGGTCCAAGATTGGCCGCAACGCACCGCCTTTTTGATGAAGTAAGGGCTGTAGAAACTCTTCTTCATCTCGGCTGGAGGGACAGGCTCTATCGCGTCCTTGAGTAACTTGCTAATCTCTGCTCGTAAGGTTCTAGCGTTTTCGCCGCACATCGGAATGGAGCGAATACCGCTGAAACGAGATGGGAGCCTGGCGAATTAAATCACGTAGCCGAGTCGGATGGTCCTGGCCAGCCGAGTCGGATGGTCCTGGCCAGCCAACGTGACAGGCTGGGAAGTGCAAGCCATGCGTCTAAGCTCCGTGCAAGGGGCACTAACAGGACAATAATTTTGGACGTACCGGGTGGGGCCTCACGGCGGGGGGGAGCAGGTAATAATGTGTCGGGAGGCAAACACGTGACAGAAGGGGAACTGTAACTACACTGAAATAAGAATCCACACAGGACTTTAAAAGCTATGAAATACCAAAATAAGGCATTATATTTCAGCATTATATATAACTGTAATTAATATCACTGTAATAATTACTATAAATGTTTCCAAACCTCTCTTCTGATTGACAAATTCATCCAGATCTGACAAGTGCCCTTAAAGGGATAGTTCACCCAAAAATTACAATTCTCATTATTTACTCTCCTCATGCAACCCCAGATGTGTATGACTTTCTTTCTTCTGCTGAACTTAAATGAAGATTTTTAGAAGAATTTCCCAGTTCTTTAGGTCCATACAATGCAAGTGAATGGGTGGCAAGGCAACATTTTAAAGCTAAACAAACAAACAAACATAAGTCAGCATAAAAATAATCCATAAGACTCTAGTGGTTAAATCAGTATCTTCAGAAGTGATGTGATAGGTGTGGATGAGAAACAGAGAAACAGATCACTTTCACATTCTTCTTGTGTTGTTCGTGATTCACATTCTTCTCTGCATATCGCCCCCTGCCGTCTAGCAAAAAATTACAAATATTGATCTGTTTCTCACCCACACCTATCATGTCACTTCTGAAGACATGGATTTAATCACTGGAGTCTTATGGATTACTTTTATGTTGCCTTTATATGCTTTTTGGAGCATCAAAAATTAGGCCCACAGAGCTAAAATAATCTTTTCAAAATCTGAATTTGTGTTCTGCTGAAGAAAGGAAGTCATCTGGGATGGCATGAGGGTGTGTAAATGATGAGAGAATTTTCATTTTGGTGTAAACTATCTCTTTAAAGCGATAGCTCAGCCATAATTTAATATTCTGTCATAATTTCTCTACCCTCATGTTGTTCCAAACCAGGAAGGCTTTGTATTATGTGCAACACAAAATATGTTAGACAGAATATTAGGGACTGACAGTCTCGGTCACCATTCACTTTCAAAATATATATATATATTAAAAAAAAACATTCACTGAAAGTAAATAGTGACTCAGACAAACATTCTGTCAAATATCTCCTTATTGTGTTGCATGGAAGAAAGTCATACAAGTTTGGAACAACATGATGGTGAATGATGACAGATTTCCATTAATAATAATCATAATTCTGTAGTGCATGTTCAATGTGTATTATGTAATGGAATATAGGGGAGTTAACGTCTATTATATAATTTGTGAAAGTAATGAGTTACTAACTACTTTAGTACTCTTTTAATTGGATACTTTCTTACTCTTACTCAAGTAATTATTTATGTTAGTACTTTAACTTCTACTTGAGTAATTATGTTTTTGTAGTAATTGTACTTTTACTTGAGTACAGTTTTTGGCTACTCTACCCACCTCTGCACAGCACATTAAGTAAAACTGAGAACTCATTAAGCCTCCTGGGCTATGAAAGAACAACATCTAAGCAATTAAGGGGTATATGCTACAACCATCTTGCCCAATTTTTGTGTTGCACCATCATGAAAGCGCTATCTGTGGGTGTATGCATGCAAACTGTGGGTGTATTGTAATGAAGTGGAGCAAAGCAAAATTTGCTAATTTTCAGAGAAATAAGTCATTGAGCTAAGACGTTTCAAAAGTATGAATGTTTTCAGCGTAAAGTCTTAACTCAGTTCCTGCATTTGCAGTTTGGAGATTCAACCAGCAAGTGGTAATAAAGTTAATGTCCAAACTCTGAAAGTACAGTGGAACATCAAATTATGTCCATGACGATCAATGTTGTAGCTGTTTTATGAAAAAGATTTTTATGAGATTTCTGTTAACCTATCTTTAGGTCATGGTTTAGTTATTATTATTATTATTATTATTATTATGTTTATATTTACAATTGTATTTATGATCTAATTTGTATTTGTATTTTTTCATCTGTTGTCGTAGAGTGATTTTTTTTAGTAACTTCAATAGGGGCTGGTAGAAGAAGTTAGAGAGTGTAAAATGACTACATTATTTTGATCATACTGTTTTTTCATTTGAAGTGCAATTTGATTTTGGAAATAGCTTTAGTTAAATTATTTTCGGGTTTCAATAAATTAATTAAACCAGTAGAAGTACATTTTGGTTTATATGGCTGGTGCTTGACAGGGAAGGGGCTCTATAATAGGACAGAGAAGGTGCAGGAGAAGATCCTCAGAATTAAAATGCACTTGACCCAGCCCATTAGCGCTTTGCGTATGCAATTTCACCAAACACACTTGCGCCTAGACTTAGTGCATGATTGCACAAAAATACTAAAACTTCATGGCCATGCCCATTGACTTTGCATGTATCGAATAGCGCTGCACTTAGCACTAGTGCTCTTAAAATTAGGCCTTAAATTGTTCTATTGGAAAACATCTCAAGTTTTAAGAAAAATTCTGAGTTCAATACAAGTTAAGCTCAATCGAAAACATCCGGCATCATGTTGATTCCCACAAAAATGTATTTAGACGTGTCCCCACTTTTCTTTACAAAAAAGTGTACATCTGGGTTACATTGAGGCACTTACAATAAAACATACTGTTTCAAAATTATAGCCACAAGATGTAAACAATATGAGCGTTAACATGATTTTAGTGTGATAAAATCACATACTAAATGTTCTGTGTAACGTTATATCCAATTTTACAATGTTGCCACCCTGTAATCCTGGTAATCTGTTAAATGATGATTCACTTCTATTTTAAGTGCTTCACTATAACCTTGATTTTGATTTTGTGGTAATCAACATTATGTTGCAAATGTTGTCGACTGAGCTTAACTTGTATTGAACAAAATATTCCTTTTAGCCATGCTAAAGCATCAGATTGCAGAATGTGTGGGTGTCTTCATTTGATATTTACTTCTGGGTTTAGGGGGAGGAGGAGGAGGTGGTGGGAGTGTGCTTATGTCATCATAGGTGTCCTGCTCTGGGTCCACGTTTCTAATACAGACACCAAATTAAAATCAGAGTTAGTACAATACATTAGCCCAATCAGGCTCAGTTACAACAAACAGATGCTAGATTTTAAAAGCAATACAGTGGGAGGAAAATATAAAAAGCATACACTTTTTCAAAGGTAAAAAAAGTATTGTGTGTTACATGCCACTCTGAGCTTGTTTCTCAAGAATGAGAACTCAGGAAATGTCACAATGCATGCTCTACACCCACCTACTTCCACAAGGGCTAAAGATGCACATGCAAAGCATTAAATTAGACTGGAAGACATTGTTATGTAATTCTGAATTTTTGTCTTTGTTCATCAGAGATACTGTACAGATATGGAAAAATAGACAGAACAGAGATTCTAATATTACAGTTTCCTGTTCCTTCCCTTTCAAACTGTTTGGGTCTTTCCCCAAATAGGAAAGGCTAGACAACCACATTTGAATGATAACATACAGTATTACTCACAATTCTGAAAAAGATGATGAGAGCATGCTGGGTTTATTTGGAGGTCTTGCTGGTCCTGATGATCAAACACAAATAAACCATAGACACAATAAAAAACACCACATTTTCCTGTTAAAAGTCATTAAAAGTAAGGTCATCTTAATATGGCAAGGAAAAAGTCCATAAGTTATATTAAACATATTTATTACATTAAAAAGTCCTGCATTGCGTCTAAAGAACCATATTGTGGTCAAAAATAAGCCTCTTGATGATTTTGATTGCAAATATGAGTAAAATACTGTTGATTAATAATGTATTTCTCACATTACAAGTTTGCTCACAAGTTTGTTTCTAATTTGAATAATGTGCATGCAGTAATATGATCTGAGAATGCATTTGTTCTCCATTCACCGGATTCAACAAAAACATTTGTTTAAGCAAAATGCCTCCTACCTTTGGGGCTTTTTGATTCTACGTGTCCTTTGGGAAGAATAGCAGGTGCTTTTTTTTTCCGATAATGATCCAGATTCACATACGGAGGTCGTTTTGGCTTTGTCGGCCGCAGCCCAACATTTGGAAGTGGCTTCCTCAGGGGAGCAACCTCCGACACGCTCCTCTGACTCGGCAGCGGTGGCTTGAAAGTTGGAGACAGTTTCATTTCGCTGTGTTGTTTTAGTACCACCTTATTCTGAAGAAGTTCTCCAGCTAGTTTGACTTTGTTCGTCACATTGACCTCCGAAGTGGGTGTTCTAGGAGTCTCCTGAGCTCCTACACGATGAGGAGGAGGTCTTGGAAACACTTCATGAGGACCCAAACCAAACATCTTCGATTCGCTTGAAGAGTTCAGAGGAAGGATTGATCTTGGCGACACTGCTAAAGGTTTGTTTCGGCGCACTCCATTGGTTAGAGACTCTGGCAACACACCAGCTGTGTGAGGTTTGATGGGAGCTCCACCTCCAGGACCTACCATCTCTAAATTAGCATGAAATTTGGCCCTGAGGGCCTTTACATCCACATTTTCCTCCTATGAAGAAATAATAACCTGTTCAGTGAATCAGTGCAAAATGTTACATTTCCTCTCTATTGAAAAAGTAGCTTTCATTGATTGAAGTTGGTAAAAAAAACATCTCTCATTCTCTGCTGTTCATAGAAAAAAAAAAGAAAACAATAACATTAAATTGAGTGCAAATGGAGACTTTTTCTTAAACAGATCATTTCCTCACCCTCATAACATCCCAAATGTGTTTGACATTCTTTCTTCTGCTGAACACAAATAAAGATTTTTAGAAGAATATCTCACCTCTGTAGGACCATACAAAGCAAGTGAATGGTGGCCAGAACTTTAAAGTTCCAAAAAGCACATAAATAATCCATAAGACTCCAGTGGTTAACTCCATGTCTTCAGAAGCGATAAGATAGATGTGGGTGAAACACAGATATATTTTATAGTCCTTTTTTAACATAAATCTCTACTTTCACTTTCACTATAACAAATTTCTTTTGTTTTAGGCAATACACATTCTTGGCGAATATTGCCACCTACTGGGCAGGGAGGAGAATTTATAGTAAAAAAGGACTTACATTTTGATGTTTCTCACCCACACCTATCATATTGCTTCAGAATACATTTATTTAACCACTGGAGTCATATGGATTATGGCTGCCTTTTTATGCTTTTTGGACCTTCAAAGTTCTGACCTGAGTTGATCATGTAATCTGAGTTACTTGCATTGTTTGGACCTACAGAGCAGAGATATTCTTCTAAAAATCTTTGTTTGTGTTCTGCAGAAGAAAGAATGTCAAACATCTGGGATGGCATGAGGGTGAGTAAATGATGGGAGAAAATTCCTTTTTGGGTGAACTATCCCAAGTCTACTGATTCACTGATTTGTCTCCTGAGGAAAAAAGACTCCAGTAATTTTGGAATAATAAATGTCTACCCTAGAATTTCAGAAAAGATCTCATCAATATATCAAACTCCAAATTATCGGAGCTATGCTATCCACATACATTTTATAGCTTTATAGTCTTACTCTTATTTGTTTCTAGTTTTTATATCTAGTTTTTAGCGGTGAAATATAACTGCAATTTTGCATCAAAGATATGTAACATTATGGTCATCTGTGACAGTTTTTACTCTGCATAGCATTTACATCAAGTATTTTTGACTATGTAAATCCAAAGGTAAACATCCTCTTCAAGCTGATCCAATATCCTCAACTCAATGATAGAGCAATGCTAGGAAGGACATGACCATTGTGAATGGATGTTAATCATTTGCAGTTAGACGTGTTCACTGGAGCTGCCTCTGTGCTGTTTAAGAATTGTTGTGTTTCTGGCAATGTAGAGAACTGAGAGCAGCCACTACATGACACATAACCATTCATCTATGTATCATCTGACCCTGTGGGCACCTTATAACACAGTATTAACAAGTGTGAGAGGGAAAAGAGAAAGCGTGTTTATGTGCAGGCAATATGGCAGGTGTGAAGTCTTTGGGGGAAAAATTATTTCAACTTTCACAATGGCTGACTCTTCTCAGCCTATACTACAGAGTTCTAAGAAAATGTAATATATGGATGGTGGGATGGTCTCCATGTACTTCAGCTCTATTTTTTTTTTTAACATAAAACCGTCAAAAGAAAATTGGAGATTAGCTAATACAGCATAGAATTTCGACTCTTCCCTAAATTCAAAATCACAGTTACAGTAATGCCCTTAAAGTGGAAGTCTATGGGACAAGGCATTGCATGGTGATAAACGTTAAAATACATACTGTTTTGGCATTGTGCGTGTTAACATGAGACAAGTGTTGTAGAATCACTAACTAACTAACCCTGTCTGTGCAAAGTTATATTCAGTCTTTCAACTCTTGTCATGACTAAGTAAAACGAGCAAACCAGTTACCTTTTACATGATATGTGCAAAAATACCAGAAAGGGACATAATGTAACTATTAGAAAAGTATTGTTTACAAGGGCTATCAATTTAAGCGTGATTAACAGTTAATTTATGTATTTTTATTAAATAAAAAATGGAATACATTTACTTAGCTTGAAGTACCACCTTCGTGTTTTTGCAAGTCCTAGTCAGCAGGGGACAGTAAGAACTCCAGTGGTACAAGCAAAAAAAAACACTCTTACTGACAGCACAAAATGAGGACCTAATCTTATGTTCAAACACAGCTGGACAGAGCCCAACTCCGAATGCAGGGGTCTTGAGATATGTTTTGCTAACATTCAAACTACATTTAATTTGACACAGCGTCCTAAAAATGCGTGTTTATGACACGATGCAACCAACGTTAGACACCCCAAAAGTTTCTGTCTCAATTGCAAAATTAACTGACTGTGTGTCAAAGATGTTTAATTATATTTACGTAAATAATATATAGACTTCAAAGGCCATTTTTTTATTGTCTAATCAATTCTTTACTCGTCTGCCACAATGATGCACTGTATTTTATTATTATCTGAATTATATATTTATTAATATTTAAATAGAAATCATTTAGAATTATTTTATTAATATTTATTGAATTATTTTTATTTGGGGGCCTTTCTTTGCAAGTGTTGCTATATGCAGTTAATCTGATTAATTAATCATCATATCATGTAATTAATTCTATTAAAACTGTTCATTCATTTGACAGCCCTTAATTGACAGCCCTACTTTTTAAATAGAGACAAATCTGCTCAGAGGAATGTAGGTCACCAGTGTTGGGTAAATTACTTAAAAATAGTCCACTACAAATTATTAATTGTTTCTCTAAAATTGTAATCCAATTACTTTACTAATTACTTAATTGAAAAAGAAATCACATTACTAATTACTTTACTTTTAAGTTAACACTTTTTTGCTCAACAAATACAAAATAATATCTATATTTCTTCCTTGTTCATTGTTACACACAAGTCATACACTCAGCACTTCAGAGGTCTTCAAGGGTCCACCCTAACCCGAGGACCGAGACCCGACTCGGTACATGTATAGGTTTGAATCCACGTTTTATATGGTAAGCCGGGTCGAGTCCCATTCTATTGCTACATTATGTGAGTCGATCCGAGAAGACCCGGCCGTGATCAGACTGTGCTGATAATGATGATGGTGCTGTGTATTGTAACTTGTAACATTGTAAAATTAGGATGAGAAAGTGTGGCCACGAAATAACGGAGCAGAGTCACAATGAGCTGAGTGACATCAGAGCCAGAGCGGAGTAAATGCACACAATAGCAAATTAGCAATGCTAACATTAGCAGCCGTGGCAATGAATGAACAATTGTTATTATAGTTCAAAAGAGCAAACAGTCGAAGTTATCTTATGCAAGACACAAAAATACTGCAAAGCTGATTCTAAACAAATTGCATGTGTCATCCGTCACTGTGACAGCAAGTGGACTTTTGAAGCTGAAATAATGAGTGGATTAGCTATGCTATTTCAATCAGCAAGAGAGGAATCACAGAAAATCTGGATGTATTTTACCAACTTTCTTGGCAAGGAGGATGGATTATATGCATCACAGCCAGGCACAGGGGAGAAGGCTACTAACATTACATTAGGTAAGACACAAAGTTTTGTGTCAAGTTCACAACTTGAAAATTAACTTGACACGGACACATTTAAAATGTAAAATGTAACTTAATAGCAATCAGCTATGAAATCTGTGTTGATCAGCTCTGTGTCTCCCGGCCAGGTCTGTGTCCCAGCTTTCAAATAATACATGTGTCCGGTTCGGGCATTTCTCGGTTCCGCATGGGTACGGGTCCAAGCTTTCAAATAATAGACGGGTCTGGTTAGGGTCTGAAATTTTGGACCCGTGAAGACCTCTACCTCACATTCACAATAACTCGTTAAAGGGCCATAATTCATGAATTCTACTTAACAGATATATTAGAAATAAGCATTACACTATGGTGTACTTAAAAGTAATTAAATTAATTGGAAGTCAGTAACTGTAATCTGATTACAAGAATTAACAATGTAATGCATTACAATACTTTTTTTTCTAAAAAGTAATTATATTACAGTAACTAATTACTCTGTAATTGGATTACACCCAACACATAACCAGAAATTCAGCTAATTGGAACAGCAGTCCCTTCTCTAGAAGGATGATTCAGACAACTTTTTCCCCTAAATCACACACATTTATGTACAGGATTATTTAACAAAACCACAAGTTTCACATTTCTGCTTTTTATAAAAATATAATTGTGCCTGTTAACAAGTGCATGTAAAAGGACTAGAGATCGCATTTTAGCTTAGCATAAAGCTAAATGTTCACATGGCAATTTACACAAGGTTAACTATTGTATATCTGTTGCTCCGATCTTACTTAAAAACATCACAGAGTACACAATGACAACTTTTTTTTTATCTTATGTCGATTCTCTTATTGATCAACCAAGGGAAAATTTCCTCCATGATGTGGCATGACAGCATTTTCTATCTAATAGTATGAATGTCACACATCTTAAGAAAGTGTTTCACCGGGGGGGCCTGGGTAGCTCAGCGAGTATTGACGCTGACAACCACCCCTGGAGTCACAGGTTTGAATCCAGGGCATGCTGAGTGACTCCAGCCAGGTCTTCTAAGCAACCAAATTGGCTTGGTTGATAGGGAGGGTAGAGGGACATATGGTAAGGGGTAAGCTCCTCATGGTCATGATTAGTGATTCTCACTCTCTATGGGGCGTGGTGAGTTGTACATGGATGCCACGGAGAATAGCATGAGCCTCCACATGCTGTGAGTCTCTGCATTGTCATGCACAATGTGCCACGTGATAAGATGCACAGGTTAAAGCGGAAGCAACTGAGTCTTGTCCTCCACCACCAAGATTGAGGTGAGTAACCGCACCACAAACAAGGACCTACTAAGTAGTGAGAATTGGACATTCCATAGAAAGGGGGATTAAAAAAACGAAAACAAAAAGACAAGTTTTACCACTGTTCAAACGCTCCTCGGATCGGATCTATTAAATTTTTCCAATTTAATAGACTAAATATATAATGAAACAAATGACAATAAAATGCAAAGAAATCTATTCAGTAATCAAAATACTTTTGAATGTAACTGTATTCTGATGACCAACTATTTAAAATGCAACTGTTATGGAATACAGTTACTAATATTTTGTATTTTAAATATGTAATCCCGTTAAATGTAATCCGTTACTCCCCAACTATGCTGAGGGACAAGTCGAAAATATAATCTGTGGTAATCGACAGCATGCTCATTGTTTTTTGTTTAAAGCTGGTCAAAATCACTAGTGGAAGGCAGAAGTGTTTAGCAGAAGTATGCCTTTTTGTTGCTGGCAGAATGGACGGTAATGGACATTAACAGACAGTCATCACAGCATCTTGTACCTTCACAAAGTTTGGCCAGTGTCTCTCTGTCATTACATACAGTACATGAAACATGGACATTGCAGTTTACCAAACATAGGTCTTATGTCTGGAATATGTCAGATCACTGAGTTGCACATACATAAATATAGTAAATTCACAATGGTTAGTATTAATCATGGCTTTTCTACTATTATTATTTCTCTTAGAAACATAAATAACTCTCATCTCTTCATGGCAACCTGTAGACCATTACAGCAGAGATAACATTGAGAACTAAGGCTTTCTGACATTGTTTTCCAAAATAGCAATCAAATGGAACATTGAATAATAAGGGAAGGTGACTGTCTGTCATTGATTTTTGTTCCCAAGTTGGTGAGTCATCAAATAGTAGCCTCAGATTTTTTTTTTTTTTAAAAAGAGGAACTTCAAGCCATCTTAAAACTCTGCATTGTGGGGAAGATAATGAATTGTCATGAGCTGTTTAAGAAGAGAACAGCATATTCAGAACAATAGTGAGGCACAGGAAATGTCTCCAACCACACACCTTTGCACCAGCACATCACTCAGCAGTGGTTACTGTAGACACGGCAGCCAAGAGTGAGCCAATCAGCTGCATGCCTTGCTAAAAAATGCAAACAATGTCACTGGAAAAAAGAAAAAAAGAAAAGAAATCTTTGGCTCATCCGGTCTTCACTCAGTCCACTCAAATTTAACTATTCACCCAAGCTTTAGAAAAGCATGATAGTTTGAGTTTGAGGTGAAATAAAACACAATAAATTATGTTGGCTTGACACAGACTTTGTTTAAAATCCCTAAAGCAAGACTACATTTATCAATTGTAACTCCTTCTAGAGCTTTCAAGCTACATTCACCAAACTTGGCAAAGACCTTTGGACTGTTTAGAGGTCGACCGATATATCAGTTTGACGATTAATCGGCACCGATGACATATTACTGGAGCTATCAGTTATCTGCAAAAATCCACACCGATAGCTTTCCCCCATTGTGTCCAGTGCTGGAGCGGCTGGGAAAGGTCCACTGTCATTATACAGTATGGGAGCAGCTTCTAGAGGCGAAAAAATATTTCACTGGTGCTTTGTGGTGTTTGTCTGTCAGTCTGTCTGTCTGTCCATCCATCCATCCATCTACATTTTTTCCTTTCAGACTAAGGCTTTGTCAAGCCAACAACAAAGTTTGTCTTGACAAACTTTACCTATCTAGTTTAACGTTGATCTATTTATAAACCTGACGAAATTTCACCAAATTAGCAGTGTATCAATGAAATCAAAGATCGGATGGCCCGATAAAACAGAGGTATTAATATTTGGACCAAAAACCTCTAAAAATAAGCCACTAAAATATAATTTGACTCTCGATGGATGTACTGTTACATAGTCATCTACAGTAAAGAACTTAGGTGTTATATTTGATACCAATCTGTCCTTTGAAAATCAAATTACCAATGTTTGTATAACAGCATTCTTCCACCTCAAATACTACTTTCTGTTGCTGATGCTGAAAAACAAATTCATGCATTCATGACCCCAAGACTAGATTACTGTAATGTATTACCGGGACTGCAAGTTCAATAAATAAAATACATTTGGTATTAATTAAAAAATGTCTGTTAACTACATACAAAGCTTTGAATGGTCTAGCTCTGCAATGACCTACTGACACACTATATATCATCACGTTCATTACGGTCACAAAATTCGGGCTTGTTAATAGTTCCTAGAATATCAAAATACACAAAAGGAGGAAGATCCTTTTCCTATTTGGCACCTAAACTATGGAACAGTCTCCATAACATTGTTCAGGACTCACACATTCACACAGTTTAAGTCTAGACTAAAGACTAATCTATTTAGCCAGACATGCACCTAATTTATCCATCAACTCACATTTAGACTACTATAATTATGTCTGCCTGAACCAGAAACATTTCTCAGAAACATTTCTCATAATCTATAACTGTGCAATAATTTGAATGGCATCTACGCTAATGTTATTCTATGTGTTGCCCTGACTCAACCTTGGGATTCATATCCCAAGGTTACCAGAGCTGGCAAGATCCAGCTCCGTTCCTGTTTGGTATCTGACTCCACAGATACGTGTCACTGAGTGATGAAGTCAAACTACAGCCGGTGCTAGCCTGACATCACTTCAGTCTTTTACGATGGACTTCAGAGGATGAACTGATGCCAACTTCAATTGTAAGACATCAGATACTTCATATGCCACTGCCTAAACCTTGGATTTAGGATGAACCCCACCTGAACCTTGGAATAAGGATGGACCACACCGAACCTCACTGAAATGGCCTATAGTTTGAACTGTGATGCACCTCATTGATCGCTGCCTGCATCACCTTTGTCTATTGATGGACCACACTCTTGAAATGGAATACATAGACTATCAATGAATTGCCAACAAAAGCCTTTATTGGCCAACTAACAAAGGACAATTGCATCTATGAGAACTTCTGCAGTTAATACAGGATGAACTTCAAAGACATTAGACATTAATCTAACAGTTCATACAAAATCTTTGTTAAAACACTGGCCCTTAACACTTACTTAGTTTAATCATTTTAACATTAGTTAGTTACAATTATGCACTGCACAAGAATAACTCATATTGGCATTATATTTCTGTTGTTTAGGCAGAGGGGAACTGGCCCTTACAGTGAGTCTGGTTTCTCCCAATATTATTTTTCTCCATTAATCAACATCTTATGAAGTTTTGTCTTCCGTGCCACAGTCACCTTCGGCTTGCTCACAGGGGTTCTAAATACAATTATTATTTAATAATAATTATTTAATAATAATTTATTTTATACACAATTTACCATCATATTTAATCAAATTACACAACGAAGACATTATAGATATTACAGTTGAATTGTCTGTTAAAGCATGATTTTCTGTAAAGCTGCTTTGAAACGATGTGTTATGAAAAGCTCTATACATATACAAATGACTTGACTTGTATTATACTGTAAATGACTATGCAGGCATAATAACACTGTAAACAACATTTTAACAATATTTTAAGGTAATTTCAGACTTGACTACATTAGTTTCACGCCAACAAAAGTAATTTTATGGGACAGCACAGGTGTCAATTGCTGTTCAAGGAAACAGAGGAATTGCAGATGAATGATAAATAACAAATAAACAATAAACTATTTTTTTTAAAATCTTTTGCTATGACAAACTACACTGAAAAAAATACATTTGTGTGGTAATATCTAAATAAATTGGTTTGATTATTTTTTTTTAATTTAACATCAATTAATCAACCTGGATATATTAGGTTACAACAACAAAACTAATTTTAAAGTTTAAGGTAACAAGTGCAGGTCACCACTTTTAACAGTGCACGCTCACATCAACATCAAGATCAACACCTTTTTTCTAAGCAACAGCAAACAATTCAGCAACCAATTGCCATAATTTAGGACTATTATTTAAGAGACAAAATATGCTTAGTCTGCTTAGTATAAATTGTGAGACCTATAGATCTAGGAAAGCAGATTTTTTTATAAGCTTTTCACACGACGCTTAACTTTGGGTTAACATATTTTAACCTGTTTTACCCCAAAACGTTAAAGTAGGCAGCTCACTTAGGTTTTGAGACACAGCCTATGTCAGCAATACATTATGCCATTCAAAAAAATAAAATAACTTGATGTATGAAAAGCGACTCATTTAAATAATATTTAAATATGATATTCTGAAGCATGAATTGAATCAGAAGTAACTAAGCATTTAATCAGCAGTCACATAATAATTACAGTTTTTTTTACAAAACTTTGAAGAGTTAAAGCTTTGAAAACACGAATTGACGATTGTTTTGCTAAACAGAGAGGATGAAGTTCGACTTACCATGAGTTTTATTTCTAAAGCTTCATGTCATGCGAGTTCACAGCTGAAGAGCGCAACAGACTGCCGTTTCTTTACGCACTCTTGACAGGGACCACGCGCTAGACCAAAGCAGGAAGCCCACCAAAGATGACTGAAGACAAATCCATAGAGCCATCCCGTGCGTTCATACATATCAATTGATTACATGAGCGTATAATAAACTACCTTTTCTGTATTTTCCATTCACATTGAAAGTAGGAGTAATGTAAATAACTTTGATGACTATAGCGTTTCTAGTTTATTAAATTTGAACATGGGATTCACTTTTTTATGGAGAAAATATCATGACTGGGAGACGGGTGGAGCTCTGTCTCCCTCTGTCGGCCAGAGAGGGAAATAACCATTTTTGTGTGGTAACGTGTTATAAAAGTAGACAACTTTAGGACTTTAGTTGTAATCTAGAAAAGCACATTTTGAACATCAAATTAGTCAAATTATTTTGTTGAATCTGATCTGAGGTTCATTACTTAACCATGACCAGATAAAACTATATATATGTATTTATTTTATCGTTGTAAACCTCACAAAAACAAAAAGTGCAATCTCACAAAATGTCTACAATGAACTGAGTTTGTGACTAGGGATGGGCATTTCGAGGACTCTTGAAGTCGAGGACTCTTAACACATTAAAAAAAAAAATCGAGTAATCGTTTGATTGTAGTTTAAAATTTAAACTCAACCTTCAACCTTTGAAACTTTTTCTTAGGAAAAAATTAGCACTGTAAATTAAAGGAATATTTCATCATTTACTCACCATAATGTCATCCCAGATGTGTGAATTTCTTCTGCTGAACACAAACTATGACATTTAGAAGAATATCTCAGTTCTGTAGGTCCTTTTAATGCAATGAATGGTGACCAGACCTTTGAAGCTCCAAAAATCACAAAGGTTGCTTAAAAGTAATCCACACGACTCTAGTGGTTAAATATATGTCTTCTGAAGTGATGCAATTACTTTGTGTGAGAACTAGATTAATATTTCAATCCTTTTTTTTACTATAAATCTCCACTTTTACTTTCACGTTCACCCCGGTTTCACACTGCACGCGTTAGCAGCGCGTATTTTTTTCGGCGCCCATGTTAACAGATTAGAGCATTAATATATATATATATATATATATATATATATATATATATATATATATATATATATATATATATATATATATATATTGTCATAAGGATGTCATGCTGACAATCATAAACAAAAGCACGTGGTGGCATGGTCGAGTGCACCTGAAAATATAATAATGGACGACACTCGTCTCATTGTGGAGGTTGAGAAACGTTTAGTTATTTATGATCCACGAAATATGCTTTATAAAGACTCACAGGCAAAGGAAAAGGCATGGGATGAAGTTGCAGTAGCTCTTGGTGCCGATGGTAAGTAATTTAAAAGTGTTTTTGACAACCTTTCCCTGGCCCAAACAACTTAACTCAATATAGAAAGGGAAATAGAATAGACATGTTATTATAGCACACATTCAGTATGCATGATTTTGTTGAATTTTCGAGAAACTGTGCTGTTTGTTATTACACACATTTATGAATTATCTTTAAGATGTTCATGATGGGTAATGTTTGTAAATTAGATGTGTATCAGACATTTCAACAATCTAAATAAAAAATCTTTCTCCAAGAAACAACAAATGTAAGCATTTATTTACATTTTGCACACAGTAAGCCCACATAAATAAGAGAAGCAGATGTAACTGCAAGTCGCTGCTTGGGTTCAATGGACTGCCTGTAGTTTGTTGTTTGCCTTGTTAGTTGGCCTCCAATCAGGGAAAGAATGTGATCCACTTGCTCTGCATTCATCCTGAAGTAGTTTAGGTGTCGGTCACGGTCAAGACGGAGTTCGGCGACAAGATGGTAATATGCACCATATTCTCTCCTTCGTCGGTTCATAGAGTGAACCCAAAGTCTGCGTCTTTTCCGTAGTCTTCGTAATAGCAAATACAAATACTTCTATCAACAACTCGCACTACACGGTCAACAAAAACAAAGATGAACCAAAAGTTATATAATATTATATTAATATTATTATAATAATATAATATAAATGTATTTGAAAACGAAATAAAGCAATGCCAACTTACCCATTATAGAGTAGCCTACTTTGTCTGTAAACACGCCGCGCGCGTCAAACGCTGCCAGTATGAAAGCAAAACGCGCGTGTCCTGCTTCCGCTCACCGTACGCACTGCTCCTGCGCTGCTAACGCGTGCAGTGTGAAACCGGCGTCAGACTGAGAAAGTGGAGATTTATAGTAAAAATGACTTAAATATTGATCTGTTTCTGACACACCTATCATATCACTTCTGAATATAAAGATTTAACCACTGTGGTCATATGGATTACTTTTATGTTGCCTTTATGTGATTTTTGGAACTTCAATGGTCCAGTCATCTTTCACTTGCATTATTTAGATATTCTTCTTAAAATCATCATTTGTGTTCAGCAGAAGAAAGAAAATCAGACACATCTGGGATGGCATCAAGGTTTGGGGGAACTATCCCTTTAACAAAAATATTAAATACAATTTATCTTCTAAAGCAATCACTTCAAATAGTTTTTGGGGGTGAACTATTTCTTCAACAATGTCATGCATCCAACCAATGCATTGAGTTGTAATGGCAAGATTTATGTGAGAGAACCAGATTCAATGTTGTCCATGGCAGGCAAAGGCACAATGGAAAATCGAGTAGCAATATTCGAGTAATCTTTTTACAAGGTGAAAATTTCAAGTTAAACAAATACTCGATTACTTGTGTACATCCCTTCTTTTGACATAATTAAGATTTAGGTGAAATCCTGATGATTTTAAGGGTTATTAATCTCAGTTTCTTCTTTTTAAACAACAATTTTTATAGTATTTAACACAAGTTTTATAGTTATTTCTGAGCATAAATGTTTAAAATCTACATTATTTCATAAAAAGAGAGGTGACAGTAATATTCTCGGTTCAGCTTGGACCCCACACAATGCTGCCTGCATCTCTCTCTCTCTCTCTCTCTCTCTCTATATATACTGAATGTTATTGAGTAATTAAATATACTGAAAGTTCCTGAACATCACTTCATGCAGCCTGAAACAAAGAGGTGAACAAGCTTTATCAATTCACCTTGTATATTTCCACATTTAAAAATAAGTAATCTTACAACCTGTTTGACAAGATAGAATACAACAATAACCGTACCAATGAATCTTAAAATCAAATCATATAAACACTGTATGAAAGTCAAAAATCTCAACAAAGAAAAGTATGACAATACATTTCCACACCATAAGAAAAAAAACAAAACTACATGGGGCTCAATAACAGTATTATAGAGACACATATGAATCTTCTAGGGGTAAAAAGGTAAGAGCTAAAGATTCTGCAGTTGACTGAAAGTTAAAGAACATCAAATACTACAGTAGTGTATGATATTCTGAATAGAAAGGTGAAGTGATGATTATTACATCTGATCATTCCAGTGCTTTGAAGTTGAGAATAATTTTTCTCTGTGATATGAATAAACCACAAGTTGTTTACCAAGCATCAAATCCTTTAAAATCCCAGTTTGAGACATGAGCATCCAGTGCCAACTTGATATATTTATCATATGTAATAAATATGCCCCATCAGTCAAATTACTCTCGTCAATGCACAAATAGATCAATCAATTACCTACAAAACAAAAGCACCAAAAAAAGATTTTTGAGCCACGCACCCAGTGACATCAAATAATAAAAGCAATAGGTGTGGACCAGTGAAATACAGGCAGAAGGAACAAAGATCACACCCACATACAAGCTTTCATGTACCGCTACTGACAACTGCTTAACAGTTTCTCTAAAACTCTCTATATAGAGACAAAAAATAAATAAAAACTATTTCCCATGAACCAATCCCAATCTTTCAAGAATTATTACAAAAAACAAAAAAACATTATGGTGTTGCTTAGAATACATAAGACTTATATTCTGGGTTCAAAACAATTTAAGCTCAATTAACCACATGAGGCATAATGTTGATTAGCACAAAAATTTAATTCGATTAGTCCCTCATTTTCTTTAAAAAAAAAAAAAAAAAAGGCTAAAAATCTGGTTTAAAGTGAGGCACTTACAATGGAAGTGAATGGACCAATTTGTTGGAGGGCTTATGGCAGAAATGTGAAGCTTATAATTTTATAAAATCATCCATTAATTCTGTTAAAACCGGTGTATTATTTGACCTGTAAAGGCATTTCCGGCATTATGTTGTCATGGCAATGCAGTTGTAAAATTTGCTATAACATTACAGTTTAGTATGCAATTTTATCACACTAATCTCATGTTAACAGCATATTATTTATGTCTTGTGGCTTTAGTTTTGAAATAGTATTTTAATGTTTACAGATTGGCCACATTCACTTCCATTGTAAGTGCCTCACTGTAACTCGGATTGTGCTTTTTTTCTATAAAGGAGGGACAAGTCAAAATGTATTTTTATGGTAACCAACATTATGCCACAAATGCTGTTAATTAAACTTAACTTGTTTTGAACCTGGAATATTCCTTTAATTTTTATTTTATTTATCCCCAATCTTATTTTCTCTTTGCAGTTATACGCAAAAAAAAAAAAACCTGCATGATTTTTGCCAAGTTGCATCAAACATTCCAGCAGCAAGACAAGAAAAAAAAAAAAAGAAAAAACCTAAAACACCCAGTTTGCTAAAACTAAAGCTTACATTTGGAAACAAAGAGAAATGGTCAATAATACCCAATGAGCAGGCCCACACAGAATCTGCACAGACAGAACAACTATCATTCACACAGCCCTTCCGCCTGTGTTTATTTAATAAATATTTAGGCTAATTAAATATTGCTTTCAGTGACCAATACGAATGCAGTACACTCAGCTGTTTAACACAATGCATCATTTTTAAATCTATGCATTTAAAATCAGTTCAGAAAAAGCAAACAAAAATCTGTCATAATTGAAAGGAATATTGCACCTTTATATAGGATTGTTCTCACTCAGCTTATAGTCACCTACATGTAACAGCAGCTCATAAAGATAGGTCTCTTCTGAGTATTTCCATACCCACTTGCATTCTAGGTATGGAGAATTTAGACTCTTCATTGTTAGATTATCCCAATTCCTTTTCTTTGCTTTCCATAAACTGAAATACCTTCATGTAAACCTTTTTCCTCTGAATATTGATAACTAGATATTTAATATTGAGCTATAAGATGATAGAATTATTAAAAGTTCATTGCAAGTCTTGGCCTATTGTCTTCTCTTTAGTAAAAAAACAAACAAAAAACCTAATGAAAATCATGCATGATAAAGTACACCATGACATAAGTGATCTTGAACAGTGAACTCTGATTAAACAAACCCTCCCCAAAAGGAAAAAAAGATTCCTTCACAGATATTAGACTTTCAAAAGGCTGTTTTCAGTCTTTCAGTCCATGATATGTTCTAACACTGCACCTTATTCTATAAAAATTTTATATTTACAAACAAAAAGGCAAAAACAGAATATTGACTAATACCCTGATGCATGCGTGTTTGCAGTGACCCAGTGTATGTTATATATGGAAGAGGTCTCGCTGTTAGCCTGTCGGTCACTCACTGCCAGTAGCAGTGACGAATTGTGACGAAGACACATTACATTCTGTACTGCATTGATATGCATCTGTGCAAAAGAAAAAAATCTTGATCCATTAGGAACCAAAGTGCTCATGATTTCCACCATATTAAAAAAAAAAAAAAAAAAAAAAAATCCCATCACCATCCTATAATTCTACACACACCACTGAGCATTTTTATCATAAACTGCCATCGGACATTGAAGCAAGAGGGAAAGTAAACAACATAAGGTTTGTTATGAAATAAATAACAGGTCTATATAAAAAAAAAACAGTACGATTTTATGAGAAAACATTCCTTTCCCAATCAACTTCTACGCTTCCTCGTCCATCCGAAAGACACAGCCATCCGTTTTCAAGTACGGAGGTCTGAGATCAGTCTTTAGAGTCCACCAAAGTGCTCACACAACATACTGGCTGGAGTTGTAGTTTGTCGTGTAGGCCTGTCGGCTGTATTGAAAATGGTCGGTGAGCACTGTGCTCCGACCATGCTGAAAGTCTGAGCTATGGGTGAACGGCTCGCTGCCGTTGGATTGGGGTTTGTCGAATGAAACCACATCCTGTGCTGAAACCGGTAGTTTCTTTTTGGCTTCTTTGTTGGCGTCATATTTTGCCTGGTGAGGAAAGTAAATTGATGAGCTACACATTTTATAGAAGTCAGCAGACACTGTGTGTATGTATGTATATATATTTATTATACACCAGGGATGTCGACTGATAAATCTAATACATATGTAGATTAATTAATTTAATTAAATCACAGTTAAAAGGATAGTTATCCCAAAAACTTAAAACCTCTCATTTACTCACCCTAATGTCATCCCAGATGTGTAGGTTTGCATTCAGCACAAGTAAAAGATTTTTAGAAAAATATTTTCACGCTGTAGGTCCATACAATGCAAGAGAATGGTGGCCAGAACAAACATATAAAAAGCAGCATAAAAATTATCCATACGACTCCAGTGGTTAAATCCATGTCTTCAGAAGTGATATGATAAATACTGATCTGTTTCTAACCAACATCTAAGTCCTTTTTTACTATAAATCGCCCCTTTCACATTCATATTCTTTTGTTTTTGGTGATTCGCATTCTTGGTGCATATCGCCACCTACTGGGAAGGAAGGAGAATTTCTCACCCACAACTATCATATCGCTTCTGAAGATATGCATTTAACCACTGGAGTCTTATGGATTATTTTTATGCTGCCTTTGTGCTTGTTGGACCTTCCAAGTTCTGGCCACCATTCACTTGCATTTTATGGACCTACAGAGCTGAAATATTTTTCTAAAAATCATTTACTTTTGCTGAACGCAAACCTACACATCTGGGATGACATGAGGGTGAGTAAATTATGAAAGAAATTTCCTTTTGGGTGAACACATTATCTCCTTTAACCTAAAAAAAACCCCAAAAACATTTGCTATTAAAAAACATTACAATATTATGGAAGACAATAAAAAAAAAGGGGCTTTTTAAACTGCTAGATAAAGCGGAACAGAGAGCTATCTAAGTACATGTTTTTAGATTAACCTTTAATTTGACATGGCATTTAAAAGCATGCTGCTTATGGCAGGAGATGCTGAAAAAAAAAAAAAAAAAAAAATGCGTTTCGTAGAAAAACGATTAAAAACAATGCAGACGGACACAACACAACCTGTGTGAACATATTTGGTCTGAATAGCCCCTAAAAAATTGTGGCTGTGCTGCGGCATGGCGAGTTGCCTCTAGTCCACTCACTACAATGGTACCTTAAGCTTAAATTACCCTGATAAAGGAAAATTAACAACAAGTGCCTTTACAAGCTTATTAACTTGATAAGCTAATATTGTTTATTTCAATATCATTGAACCTAAAGACCAGAGCAAATCCATTTTGAAAATTAATGTCAATTTGTCGAAGGAAGGCTTATTATGAGGGGATTATTACAAGTAGGGATGCGCGGTTACCACTTTTTCCTCTTACGATCCGATATTGGAAATCTCAGCATTGGCCGATATCGATTCGACACGTGTTGTTTTTTGCATAATCAGTTTAGAATATATTTACATTATTGTGTGGAACTAATTGGGTGTGCTCTTTAATATAAAAAGAAACACAAACCTCTAACTACACATTATTTCAATATAAATGTATAGCTTAAGAAAAACTTGAACTAGTATAATTTACTAGTATAACTAACTAGTATAACTGGGTAATTTAGAAGCAAAATTAACTGTAAATCCAGTCTTCAGTAGAAAGGAAGCAGTTTTTATTTTTTGGCCAAAAATTCAGCTTGTACCTGGATTATATTCAGATCTCTTTTTTGTTCAGTTTAGTTATAAAATATCAGCTCACTTTTCATTCACAGTTATTTATTTGGAACCCATTCAACTTAAATATTATTATCATTTGTAAACAAATAATATGTCAATCATACACCTTTAACTTAAAAAAACCCTGACACTTTTATTTTGACATTCTGAACTCTCCAGGAAGTCCTGTATGTGTCTGTTTGTTCAGAGTAGTTTAATTCACTTCTTATTCAATCATCGGAGATGTTATTTGTGAGTAGCGCTCAAATATTGCGCTCAAATATTGCCGCGAATGTGTGTGTGTAAACAGAGCAGCGCCATTCACTGACGCGCTGGTGCTGCACGTGCATTTAATATATTTACTTGTTAAAATCACAGCCTTTTGTGATTTACAGAGCTAATGTCGCACATCTTCAAGTGGCTTTGAATAAAATGCATGAGTTATATGAACTACTTTAATTATGTTTTTATGGTTCTTTTGTCATTTTTGGAGCTTGACAGTAACAAACTTGACTAACACACAATATCGGATTTGGATCGGGCTTGTCAGACCGATACCAGAGCAGTCTAAATGCTTCAGTATTGGAGTCGATACCGATCCAGGTATCGGAGCATCCCCATTTCTAAGGACGCATTTATGTACACGTCAGATGGATGCTTTTGGATCTGTTCACTTTGGTTGCGTTGTGTCATAAACCGTTGTTTTAATAGTTTTTAGGATGCCGTCATGTTAAACATAGTTTGAAACTTAGAAAAACACTTCTAGAGATAGCTACATTTGGAGTTGGGATCTGTTCAGCTGTGTTTGAATGCAAGAACGTGTCTTGGACTGTCAGTAAGTGTGGTTTGTTGTCTCTTCCAGCTAAATGGGCAACGAGCAGCTGTACTGCGCTTACTGCCACCTGCTGACTGGGACTCAAACACATGAAGGCATCCCGTATTTCAAGCTTGAATTGCTCCTTATGGTCCTGGGGCATGATTAATTTGAGTAATCTATTTTAAAGCTTTATTTTTTATATAATTAATCACACTGAATTAATGCAATAAATCGACACCGCTATTAGAAACCTTAGCATTGTAATTACCTTATTATAGAGAAAGACGCCCAGTATTGCAGTCATCATGCCCATAATGTTGAAGCTGCTGACAGGGTTCCTAAGCATCAGCAGGGATATACTGATGACCATAATCCTCTTTGTCGCATTGGCTACAGCATAACTGAGTGGGCTCACCAGGTTCAGCACACTAAAAGCTATCATGTTCTGTGCAAAGTTGCAGAAACCACTAATGAAGAGCAGCACTATTGTTCCGGTCCAATTGGACACCTCAGACTGTAAAAGAGCAGGATAGAAGAAATGGTGAATTAGAGTTTGTCAGTTTTCTTAAACTCTTTTAAACTGTTTGGCACTCTTAGCAGGGTTCCCACAATTTTTGACTAATGAATTTCAATTATGTTTCCAGTTATTCACAATGGATTTCCATATTTTAACAGAGACATTTTGTAATAAAAAATACAAAATAATTAAATAACAGAAGTACTCTCTTGGTGGAATAAGTGGAGCTGCCGCTGAAGCAAAACTTGCATGTTGAGTGTCTTAAACGGAAAAACCCCGGCGTTACATCTTCAATGCAGTTATATTTAATGCGTTATAGCTTTATTAAAGTTCAAATAATATGGAAGCAAATCATGTAAATAACTACAAACTCTGAAACTGGCATTTCTCTGTGTGGACAGCGCCTCTTCTAGGAGTTGCACGAATGTCCCGATCTGAGGGGGGGGAGATTAAAACTGCATCCGGCTGATGCTCACTCTGTCGCAGGGACACTCATTCCTCGAGCATGCACGATTAATGCAGCGATTATAATGTGATGGCTCAAGACTTATTGAATTATAGGTCACTGTGCATTTCTTATTATGAAGAAAATTAGCAATATGCAGCATTATTAATAAGAGAGAGTTTGTTTTTTTGTGTTAAGGATAGATTAAAGTGAACAGAAAGGTGAGATAAGGTAGTCTTAGCCCCATTATACACCGCAACAAAATACGTATTTGATGTTTGTTTTCCAATAAAAATATCTATAACTAATTTAAAACAACATACATTTTCTTTAGCAGCTATACTGTAGAAGAAAAAATGGTTATCTGAGAATTTTTAATATAATATTAAAAACACATTTTAAAAATGTCTAAAAATCATAAAATAAAAAAAAAATAATAATAAAGAAAAATGCATTCACCTGTGAAGCAGCATAAAAGATATTTAGACTTGCTTTTAGAAAACAGATCTTGAATACAAGTATATTTTGTCTTTACTGCACTCGCAGAAGTATAAAAAAGTGAAAACATACACATGTATACAAAATTCACTTATATTTAAGATACATTCTCTTAGAGCAAGTCTACACATCTTATATGTTGCTTTTCAAGTAAATGTATCTTGTTTTAAGGATTTTTAGACAACTTTAAAAAGGAAAACAAGACAAAAACACTTGATAACAATAGGATTTTGTTGCAGTGAATTTCTTTACTGAATTAAACTAAATTAAAAAGTATTTTTTCCCCTTTTCGTGAATGTCAATTAGAGGATTTTTTAAAGGATGATTTTGTCCTCTTTATTGTTAGCAAGTGTGATTAAATAAAAATAAAAAGTGTGTTAAAATAAAAATACATATATACAGTATGTGGAGTTGAAGTTTACGTACACTTTAGTCAAATACATTTCAACTCAGTTTTTCACAATTCCTGACATTTAATCATAGAAAACATTTCTGGTCTTTGGTCAGGTAGGATCACTGCTTTATTTTAAGAATGTGAAAATGTCAGAATAATAGTACAGAGAATAATTTATTTCAGCTTTTATTTCTATCATCACATTCCCAGTGGGTCAGAATTTAACAAAATTAGTTAGTATTTGGTAGTCAAACCTTTTGGGTAGCCTTTCACAAGCTTCTCACAATAAGTTGCTGGAATCTTGGCCCATTAAGACAATAACTGGTGTAACCGAGTTTGGTTTGTAGGCCTCCTTGCTTGCACATGCTTTTTCAGTTCGGTCCACAAATGTTCAAATGGGATTGAGGTCAGGGTTTTGTGATGGCCACACCAATATCTTAACTTTAATGTCCTTAAGCCATTTTGCCACAACTTGAGTCATTGTCCATTTGGAAGACCCATTTCAGACCTAGGTTTAACTTCTTGGCTGATGTCTTGAGATGTTGCTTCAATATATCCACATCATTTTCCTTCCTCATGATGCCATCTATTTTGTGAAGTGCACCAGTCCCTCCTGCAGCAAAGCACCCCCACTTGATGCTGCCACCCCCACGTTTCACAGTTGGGATGGGGTTCTTCGGCTTGCAAACCTCACCCCTTTTTCCTCCAATCATAACTATGGTCATTATGGCCAAACAGTTTCATTTGTGTTTCATTAGACCAGAGGACATTTTACCAAAAAGTAAGATCTTTGTCTCCATGTGCAATTTTAAACTGTAGTCTGGCTTTTTTTTATGGTGGTTTTGGAGCAGTGGCTTCTTCCATGCTGAGCAACCTTTCAGGATATGTTGATATAGGACTTGTTTTACTGTGGATATAGATACTTGTCTATCTGTTTCCTCTAGCATCTTCACAAGGTCCTTTGCTGCTGTTCTGGGATTGATTTTGCACCAAACTAAGTTCATCTCTAGGAGACAGAATGCATCTCCTTCCTGAGTGGTATTGATGGCTGCATGGCCCCATGGCATTTATACTTGCATAATATTGTTTGTACCGATGAATGGGGTACCTTTAGAAAATTGCTCCCAAGGATGAACCAGACATGGTTAATCTGGGAGGTCTTGGCTGACTTTATTTAAAAAATAAAAAATTTTGTCAAGCAAAGGCAACCTATTGCGGACAGTCTGAGCACTAAAGGAGTATATACTTTTGTCAAAGTAGGCCTCAAAATACATCCACAGGTACACCTCAAATTCAGTACACCTATCAGAAGCTAAATGTCTAAAGGCCTAACATCATTTTCTGGAATTTTCCAAGCTGCTAAAAGGCACAGTTAACTTTAACCCACTAGAATTGTGATAGTCAATTAAAAGTGAAAAAAAAATCTGTCTGTAAACAATTGTTGGACAAATATCTCATCTCATGCACAAAGTAGATGTCCTAAACGACTTGCCAAAACTATAGTTTTGTAACTAAAAAGAATAAGTTTAAATGACTTCAACCAAAGTGTATGTAAACTTCTGACTTCAACTGTATATTACAGAGAGAGATTTCCATGACATTTCCAGGACAGGAAAACACAATTTTAAATTAGATTATATTTCAAAGACTTCCATAGTTAGCCAGATTTAATGAACTGGTGAGGTAAGCACCAATGCATGAGATAAAAACACCTACAGGGTTCTGTGGCAGCGGGGGCGTGGTCAAGCGCCCGTCCGGGGGAGAAAGCGGTAAGGGTGCTTGCACCAGAGCTAAATTATGTCTAACACCCGTCTCCAATTTCAGTGAGCATGGGGAGAGCGGCATAAAAACAGCCACAGAACCTCCAGTCGGGAGTGTGTTACACGTCAGTCCAGTGTTGACGTATGCTGCATGAGAGAACTATGTTATTAAGAAGTTTGTTTGCTGAGCGATTCCTGTTGATTGTGAAACTGTGAGCACTGCTGTGTGGCCATTAAAGACTTACCTGTGAATTTGAAGCCCATTTCCTGCGTCCTCCTTCCCTCCTTGGAAAAGTGTGCTACACTGGTGCCGAAACCTGGGAAAAATTGTCAATTTGGACCACATGGCGGCGATCCAGAGGGGGGAGGAACTCTCTCTCTCTCTCTCTCTCTCTCTCTCTCTCTTGACTTCTTGAGACAAGCTTCCGCCATGGGAAGCAACACATTCCCCTTCCCCGACCTTCAGCCGCCCTCCCCCTCAGGGGGGGCGCACGCCGACGCAGGTACGGCCGTAGCTCCTGGGCCAGCATGTTGGAGATGAGGCGACACGGGCCACTTCCGGGATCAGTGTCCGCTGATAGAGGTGGGGACGGTGGTGCGGGTCTCCGATATCCCGCAGGCTGCGTGGGGCTGGAGCGTACCGGATACAGGTAAGAATCAAGGGGGGTACTCACCAAGCATTGCTGGATACAGGTTGTAATCAGACCACCATCAACCAACGCTTGTTTCAACCCGAGGCTTTGGGCACAGCTAAACTGGTGAGGGTGAGGTGTGTGCATGGGGATGTTCACAAGTACCCTATGGTGACCTCGGTGATCAAATTCCGAAAAAAAAAAAAAAAAAAAAACAAAACAGAGAGGCGGCAGCGGTTAGTTCCCACCTCATCCATCCGCTGATTTTGGGGACCGATTGGCCGGGTTTTAGAAACGTATTAGAGGGAATTTGCGAGGATGGGTCCTGCACTAAAATAAGGAGATGTGCGATGCTTTTGCAGGGGAGGCGGAGCAGGGGCAGTCCTCGACCGCTTCAAGTTGGAATGACGAGGGAAGGGGCGAGGCTACCGCCCCTTCCCTTCTCAGGGAATTCCCTGAGGGGGACTTCCCTTTGGAGCAGTCGTGGGATGAAACCCTTAAGCACACCTTCGAACAAGTGAGAGTAATTGACGGTCAACAATTCCGGCCGGGCATCGCCCTTCCATACCCTTATTTAGCCATTATAAATGACCGGTTATATAGTGTGACGCAAGATGCTCAAAGGAGAATGTAACAGCTGTTGATTCCACGGAGCCACAGGGAAATGGTATTCCAAGTGGCTCATTATAATCCCATGGAGGGTTACCTAGGAAAAAGGAAGACACTGCTCCGTCTAATACCCCGTTTTTATTGGCGGCGACATCCGCAGGTGGTGTGCGGCGTGCCGCGAATGTCAGCTGGTAAACCCACCGGCCACCCCAAAAGCACCATTGCGCCCCCTTCCACTGATCGAGGTCCCCTTCGAAAGAATTGGGATGGACCTCGTCGGGCCATTAGAACGGACAGCACACGGACATCGCTTTGTATTATTCCTGGTGGATTATGCAACGCGATATCCGGAAGCAGTGCCTCTGAGCAACATCTCAGCACGTAGTGTTGGAGGGGCACTCTTCAAAATAATCTCACGGGTGGAGATTCCGAAAGAAATCCTCATCGATCAGGGAACGAATTTTGTCACGTACACTTCGCAAGCTTTATGAACTCTTGGGCATTAGGTCGATTCGCACTAGCATGTACTATCCGCAGACACATGGCCTAGTGGAACGATTAAAAAAAAAAAATCTAAAATATGATTCGTAAGTTTGTGCACGAGGATGCCAGAAACTGGGATAGATGGCTTGACCCACTGTTATTCGCAGTACGAGAGGTCCCGCAAGCCTCCACTGGCTTCTCCCCATTTGAGCTGCTGTATGGGCAGTGCCCACGCAGTGTGCTGGATGTCTTGCGTGAAGCCTGGGAGGAGCCTTCAGATAGTAAGAACAAAATTCAATACGTCCTTGATCTCAGAACAAAGCTCCACACTTTGGGGAAACTAACACAGGAGAATTTGCTCAGAGCCCAAGAACGTCAGTGCCGGCTGGATGACGGGAACTCAGCTCTGGGAATTTGCACCGGGAGATAAGGTACTTGTATTACTCCCCACATCGAGATTTGAGGTCACACGACGAGTGGGGGATCTCAATTATGAGGTTAAACAAACCGATAGAGGGGGCGTGCGGCAGATATATCATCTCAACCTCCTGAAATCGTGGAGGGAGGTGACCCCTGTGACGTTGGCTACGGTAGTTCCGGAGAGGGCGGAGCTCGGACCACAGGTGAATACAAACCCCAATCATAACACCCCGGTCACTTGTGGAGACCAACTCTCCCCGTGTCAACTCAGAGGTTTCAGAGTTGAAAAAGAAGTTTGCGGATGCGTTTTGCCCTCTACCGGGACGTACGAACCTCATCCAGCACTACAGAGATCGAGCCGGGGGTGGTAGTACGTAGCCGCCCCATCGCCTACCCGAACACAAAAAGAAAATAGTTTGGGAAGAATTGGATGCGATGCTCGATATGGGCATAATAGAGGAATCCCACAGTGATTGGTCCAGCCCGGTTGTTCTTGTTCCCAAGAGTGACGGGTCTGTACGATTCGGTGTGGATTATAGAAAAGTCAACACCGTGTCTAAATTTACGCATACCCAATGCCCTGTGTTGATGAGTTGCTCAATCGGTTGGGTACTGCTCGGTTTTATTCGACCTTGGATTTAACAAAGGGTTATTGGCAGATCTCCTTGACACCAATTTCCATTTGGATTACACCAATTCGTGACACTTCCATTCGGTTTGTTTGGGGCCCCGGCCACGTTTCATCATCTCATGGATCGGATCCTCAGACCGCGTGTAGAGGTACGGTATCTGGGGTTCCACTTGGGTCAATGCCGGGTGCGTACCCAAATTGACAAGACCGCGGCGATTGGGACTTGCCCAAGGCCTAAGACCAAAAAGTGGGTGAGGCAGTTCCTGGGGCTGGGTGGCTATTATAGGAGGTTTGTGCCTAATTATTCAGACGTCACCAGCCCGCTGACTGACCTCACTAAAAAGGGGGCTCCAAACCCGGTCCAATGGTCGGAGCAGTGCCAACAGGCGTTTACGCAGGTTAAAGCCGCACTTTGTGGGGGGGCCGCTTTTACATGCACCTAACTTCTCTCTCCCCCTTCTTATTGCATACAGAGGGCTGGGGGCCATGCTCTCGCAGGTGGTGGAGGGGGAGGAGCGCCCCGGTGCTGTACATCAGCCGTAAGCTCTCCTTGAGGGAAACCTTGTACAGCACCGTGGAGGAGTGTCTGGCCATCAAGTGGGCGGTCCTCAAGCTCCGATACTACCTGTTGGGGCGGGCCTTCACTCTCTGCTCAGATCACGCCCCACTCCAATGGCTCCACCGCATGAAGGATACTAACGCCCAGATCACCCGTTGGTATCTGGCCCTCCAGCCCTTTAAGTTCAAGGTGATCCACAGACCGGGGTGCAGATGGCTGTCGCTGACTTGCTCTCCAGAAATGTGGGGGGCAGGCCGGATGACGCACCGGCCTGTGATGGGCGGTGGGGGTATGTGGCAGCGGTGGCATGGTGAAGCGCCCGTCCGAGGGAGAAAGTGGTAAGGGCGCTTGCACCCGAGCTAAATTATGTCAAACACCTGTCTCTAATTTCAGTGAGCATGGGGAGAGCGCCATAAAAACAGCCACAGAACCTCCAGTGGGGAGAGTGTTACACGTCAGTCCAGTGTTGACGTATGCTGCATGAGAGAACTATGTTATTAAGAAGTTTGTTTGCCGAGCGATTCCTGTTGATTGTGAAACTGTGAGCACTGCTGTGTGGCCATTAAAGCATTACCTGTGAATTTGAAGCCCCCCGTTTCCTGTGTCCTCCTTCCCTTCTTGGAGAAGTGTGCTACAGGTTCCTACACCTTTCGACCAATAGACTTTTTTTACATTTTTCCAATTGCTTGTGATTACTGGATCATTTGTATTTAAACGGTTTTATAGAGAATGCACTCAAAAAGAGAAGTCAAACCGATTAAATATTTCAGAGCTGAGGATAGCTTAAAAAACAGATACACGCTATAGAAATTTACATTACATTACCAGGCCTGGAAATCACCATTTTGAAGTTCTAAATGTTTTCCATGTCAGTGGGAACCCTGTTCCAAAACATGAATATTATTCAAACAATTTCATTTAAAATTATATTTACCAGGTCTCCATCCATCAGGAAGCTGGAGAGATCCACTAAAGTCCATGTGGGCAAGATAAATAAAAGTGCATTAAAGCCTAGCATGTTCAGCAAATGCAAGTGGTGAATTCTGGTGTCCCGCAGGACCTGAAACAAAAACAAAAATGTACATTTATTTATTTAGCAGACGTTTTATCCACAGTGAATTACAAAATGAGGAAGAATACAACGTAACATTTTTATACAAAGAATCTATCTTTAGGGAATAATATTGTCAGCCAGCCAGTCATTCTTGAAAATAAAACCCAACAGGGTGATCAGGACCCGCTAAGCCTGCTGTCTTTCATGACCTGCTGACTGTACAGTACTACATGGCTAGATACCAAATACAAACAAATGAAATGTTGATTTAAGTTTTATATTTACTATAAAAATGTTATTTCTTAAATGAGAACACATGCAAATAACAGTTAAGCGATCATTATTCAAATATATTTAACTGCAAAATAGTGTAACCAATCAAAAATAGGTATTCTAGAGAGACATGTAAAAAGCTGAAATAAAACAAAATTCTCAAATAAATATTAACCTTTTTGGAGAATATATTTTGTAAAGAGAAGCAGAGAGTGGCTGCCAGAGCGCTGATCAATCCAGAAAGGTCAAAGGACAGTTCTGTGACTGTGGCTAACAGGACACCGCCAATGATTGGTATAAGAGACACGTAAACCTGCCAAACAAATTCAACAATTAAATATAACCCAACACATAAAACATGTAAATAACTAAAACATACATATAGTTAATTATATTCATAAGAAATCTTTAAAGGTCTAAAGAATTATAAAAAAAATAAAAGCAAATATAATATGTTTTTGGACTGTATTTGGATGTGCTTTTAGATGAAGACGGACCTTTGTGGATTGCTTCTCTTTCATAATGATCCGTGACAGCAGAACCACCCAGATGGGCATGGTGGCCTTCACTGGGATCAAGGAAATGAAGAGAAAAAACACATGCATCACTGATCTAATAATATCAGCCACTGGCCTCATCACATGTTCCTCTGTACAGTCGTGTGATTGCACCTGTTGTTTGAAACATCTGTGGCAATAGTTATGTCCAATGAAACTCTCAGATCCTCACCTTTTCCTGTTGATTAATGCACTAATGCTGCATCACATTTAAAACACAGCTGTTTAAAGAGCCATGACAAACTCAAATTACAGGCCATTTGACACCAAATAAAGAAAGCCACAGAATGAAAACCAACAAAGTGAAAGAGCAAGTTCTTTCATCAACAGAACTCTCTCAATGGCACTTAGAAAAAGTTTACACAATAAGAAAAATGTATAAGACTAGTTCATGAAACAATGGCATTTGTAATACTTGTTAAACTTGCTGGCAGCTTATAAAAGGATCAACCGCACAGAACACTGTAAATGAACGGCTGTGTATATTTTGCAATGCTGCTCATATTGCAAGATTACTTGACATTTTGATTTGTTGTCAAACATTAGTAGAAAATGTCCAAAGTTAAGGTGGTGAACTGCTATACCGGTCCAGGTGAACTTCTGGGGAACTAACTTGGTCGAAACAGTTGGCTAAAGGAAGAATTCACCCAAAAATAAAAATGCTCTCATCATTTACTCACCCTCATGCAATCCCAGATGTATAGGACTTTTTCAGCAGAACACATTTGAAAAACAACAACAAAAATCTCAGCTCAGTATGTCCTTCTATTGGAAATGGATGGTAAAAAGTTGATGCTCCAGAAAGTACAGACAATCAGCATTAAGGTCATCCATACGACTCCAGTGAATGAATAACACGATGGCATGGCACCATTCCATTCGTTGCAGCAGAAGTTCTCTACCTCTGTTGGCATTGTCTACATGTGCACCACCACATCACCTGAGTGCGCTCGCTCTCCTCTTCTCTAAATTTTCTGACATCTATCTTGGTTTAAATTACTTCAATTTGTTTAAGGCATTCAGTCTGTACAGCATTCCTCCTACTCCGTTATAAACAGTGCTGCTCTTCCGGACGTATCGCACATGTCACTTATCGCGTGAACACACCAATGCCAATACGTCACACGAGAGATCGCGTAACCTCAGACCTCTTGTGAACGTGCATCCCAATGATTAATGGAAGCGATTATTTTTTGTTAAAAAAAAAATAAAAAAAAAAAATAAAAAAAGTGATCGTGTCGCTTTATAAGACATTCAGTTAACCACTGGAATTGTATGGATGACGTTAATGCTGATTGTCTGTGCTTTTTGGAGCATCAAAAATCGTGTTACCATCCACTTCCATTTTATGTACCTACTGAGTGGAGATATTTTTCTATTCAAACTCAGCAAAAAAAGAAACTTCCCTTTTTCAGGATACTGTATTTTAAAAGATAATTTTATCAAATCTAAATAAACTCTACAATTGCAATAAACTACAATGTCTAATGTGAGACACCTAAAACAGCGCTACTGGGAGACAGAAAGGACAGCTGATAGTCCTCACAGTGGCAGACCACCTGTAATGACACTTGCACAGGATCGATACATCACACTTGCGGGACAGATACAGGATGGCCACAATAACTGCCCGAGTTACACTAGGAATGCAAAATCACTCCATTAGTGCTCAGACTGTCCGCAATAGGTTGAGAGTGGCTGGACTAAGGGCACAAATCCACCTTCGCTGGACCAGACAGGACTGGCGAAAAGTCCTCTTCACTGACGTGTCAAGGTTTTGGCTCACCAGGGGTGATGGTCAGACTTGCATTGATCGTTGAAGGCCGGTACTCTTGAGTGGGATCGATTCGGAGGTGGAGGGTCCGTCATGATCTGGGGCGGAGTGTCACAGCATCATCAGACTGAGCTTGTTGTCATTGCAGGCAATCTCAACATGGTTTGTTACAGGGAAGATATCCTCCTCCCTCATATGGTACCTTTCCTGCAGGCTCATCCTGACATGACCCTCTAGCATGACAATGCCACCAGCCATATCGCTTGTTTGGTGCATGATTTCATGCAAGACAGGAATGTCAGTGTTCTGCCATGGCCAGCAAAGGGCTGGATATCAATCCCATTAAGCGCATCTGGGACCTGTTGGATAGGAGACTGAGGACTAGGGCCATTCCCCCCCAGAAATGTCCGGGAACATGGAAATGCCTACTTATTCACTTTAACTTATTCAGTTTATGTCTCAGTTGGTGAATCTTTTTATGTTCATACAAATATTTACGCGTGACATATGCTGTAAATAAAAGCAGTTGAATGTGAGAGGACGTTTCTTTTTGCAGAGTTAAAATCTGCGATGGCATGAGTGCGAGTAATTCATGAAAGAATTTTCATTTTTGTGTGAACCATCCCATTAAAGGTGTACTCAAGATTTTCTTTTTGATAAACAAAATCATGAAATGATAATAGTAGAATAGCATTTTAACAACAAAAATAAATGATTATAGACACTTACATTAGTTGTCAACACAACATATACACATGAGTAATTGCAAAAACAGCTGTGAAAAGTTAAGATAGTTCTGAGAAAAGGTTTAGCATTGTTTGTTTGCAGATGAAACTTGGTTAAGATTATGTTATCTAATAAAATAATTGTAAGTGTCCAAATAGCTTTTGGGGTCACTAAATGTGGAAAGTGTAGAGTACAATGTTGCTAAAAGCCCCCCGGGGTAAAAGGCACTTTTGATTTGATTTTCTCCCAAAACTGCAAACACAATTACCACAGTACTTTCCTGAACACCTGTTTGTCACTATACACGGCAAAATATTCCTGATCTATGAGATCATTGCATGCAATGTGTGAAGTTAGATTTTTACATTATATAATATTTAATAATTTTTTAAATGTTGCAAAGTGGCTAATGAAAATCGCTGACATTTATTTTGAAATAAAATACTTGTCATTTTAATGTTGTTTTGTTCAAGGTCATAAATAAAATGTTTTTTTTTTAATAAAAGACCAAAAAGTGAAAGTATAGTATTTGGGGTTAAAACACCCCCCTAATGCAGGGGCTAAAGGCTCCCATAAAACACATTGCGTTTTTATTATGGGGCGAATAGATTTGTCATGAAAGATGTTAAGCGTGGGCTCACATTGACTTATCCAATCACAATGGAGATTAATTTGTTTATAGAATAATTGAGATGTTATGAAATGCCAAATGTAATTTAAATTAACAGAAAATGTTTAACCATTTTCTCAAGTGGTTATTTTTAAAAGCATAATCATAAACTGTGTGGGGAGATTTCTCCTCAAGTCCAGCATCATCTCCACTGTTTTGAGGGTTTTCAGCTCAACGTTGCTGTGACTGCACCAGATAGCCAGCTGATCAACCTCCCATCTGTATTCAGATTTGGCACAGTCACGGGTGAGGCAGATGATTGTGATTTAATCTGCAAACTTCAGAAGTTTGCCAATGGGGTCTTTTGCAGTGCAGTCATTTGTGTACACAGAGAAGAGCAGGTGGAGAGAGAATGCATTCCTGAAGAGCACCAGTGCTAATAGTGAAGGTCCCGGATGAGTTTCACTCTCACTAGCTGTTTACAGTCCTTACTACAGGCTTAGCTGATTTTCATTTCTGCTTGTAGGTTGGGAGAAGATGAACCAGACAGTGATCAGAGGGTCCAAAATCTGCATGTGGGACAGAGCGATATATATCCTATACAGTGGTGTGTATCAGTGGTATTTCAGTCTCTAGTGGGGCAAGTGATGTGTTGTTTGTATTTTGGCAGTTCATGGGTGAGGATAGCTTTATTAAAATCTCCCAGAATAATAAGAGAGTGCAGGTGTTGTTGCTCCGTGTTTGTTGTGTGATCAGCCAGCTGTTGCAACGCTACATTCATGCACGCTTGTGGCGGGATATAACAATCACCAGAATGAACAAGGACAAATCCTGCGGCAAGTAGAAAGGCTAACAGTTGATGAAGGAGCTTCTAAATTTGGACAGATCATCTTCATTCAACCAGGTTTCCATGCAACAGAGTTAGAAAAGACCTTCTCTGTTTGAGTGAAAAGAAGCAGTTCTTTCGTTTTGTTGGCAAGGGAGTGGACATTCATCAGATGAATACTTGGCAGCGGAGTCCTAAATCCACGTAAACTAAGCTTCACAAGCGTGCCGGCTCGCTTCCCTCAAGAGTCATTTGGATAGCTTGTAGAGCACCGCTGCGCCTCCAACTAAGAGGTCTAATAGAACATCCGAATAAGCAAACACCGTCAAAAAATTATCAGGTATGATCTGCCGAATATTCAGCAGTTCATACCTGGTGAAACTGATCAGGATAGAGACACAAAAAACAAGCTAATGAACTCCACACCAAAGCAGCCATCGGCAGATGCTTCTTGAAACAAAAACGTTTAATCAAAACAACCTTCCATTATTATTCATTTTCACACAATTTATGTTGCTCCATCAATATTCAATAAATTATTTTTTTTACAATCTTGATGCATTTTGTGACCTTCACGTACCTTTAGCCCCGTTGTACCCCATTATTTTATGTGCTATAGCTGATCAACATTTCTTTCAGCGTTTTGCCTCCACTAGCTTATTTAAATGGTCTTGTGGTGTGACAAATACATGATTAAAAGAACAAATATTCCAAGTAGTCTCAAGTTTTAGAATAATGATGTTTAAACAGTTTAAGATGAAGCATGTCACAATGCAGGACAATGTTTGACATGGTGCCACTTACCAATTTACTAATTTTCTTTCATTTACACTATTAATTTAACTTAACTTTTTCTCATAACACTTTATCTTAGTATTTCATTGATTAGTTTGTAAGAGAAGACATTTCATTGACAATGAATACTACTGTATGCGGTGCGGTTACATATTTGACATAAAAATGGGACTATCGCGATTTTTTTTAAATACTACAGGTTAATAAACTCATAATACATGCCTCTAGCCTTATATAAACAAAGCGAGATGAGGTACAAGAATGTAGACGTCACACATCCTAAATTGACGCAAAGGCAGTTAATATAGACAGCATCGGCAGTCCCGCAGGTAGCTGATGTGGCAATATGAATTGAGTGCGGAAGTGACGTAGTCTGAAAGCTTACTTTTAATAAAGTCAAGACTGTTATCAAAGCACGGGCTTAAAATAACAAGTAAACCATACGAGTTACGTATTAAATGCTTATACTGGATTGTTTTTGTGTTTGGAATAAAATGGACGTTTAAATGTCATAGAACCCAGATTTGGAGATTCACAGCTGCGGATTGGGGTTAACGATGGACAGCGTCACAGTCTATACTTAAAAACAAAGGCAATGAACCCAAACGGAGCCGAACCTTTCGGATGGGTTCGTTTATGTTCGTTGATTTAAATAGTCAAGCCTGTTTATTCCAAATCATAGGCAATCAAAAAAACAAACCCCCTAACTCACCAGTATGCGCGTACGACACCGGAACCTTCCATATGCTGAAATGGGCAGAGACGGAGGAGAAGTATTTCCCGAAGGCGAGCGGCAGGATGTACCAGCGGTAGTAGCGTGCCGACACCTCAATGCGCTGGACACCCCATGCGCGCAGCAGCGGCGGCAAAAACACGATGATTGAAAGGATGTGGAAAAGAGAGACCGTAACCGGATAGGGGAAGCTGTTGAGAATGATTTTGTTTATCACATTGCCGCCCGAGCTGACGGTGTACCAGCACACGCACAGCACCGCGATCCGCATTCCCTCCCGCACAGGCGGACGCTGCTCCACTACGGCCATCTTTCAACGCAAACCGCGACGTGAAGAGGACAAATCACGGGTGCGAGAGTCACGTGACCTGCCGGGCCTCCATTGAAACGTGCATGTTTGTCTATGACGTCAATTTGTAGGCGTACCCGGAAGGCTAATCCTAAAATAAATATTATTTGATTAATCTGTTACATATTTTAGGTAAATTTAGTATACATAAATCCAGGGTTGGGAGGGTTATTTTTGAAATGTATTCCACTACAGATTCTGTTAGATTGCTCAATGTCAGTAACGTATTGTAAATACTTACATTTACATTTTTTACATTTATGCATTTGGCAGACGCTTTTATCCAAAGCAACTTACAGTGCACTTATTACAGGAACAATCCCCCAGAGCAACCTGGAGTTAAGTGCCTTGCTCAAGGCCCAACAGTGGCATCTTGGTGGTGCTGGGGCTTGAACCCCCAACCTTCTGGTCAGTAACCCTGAGCCTCAACCACTATGACCTGGTAACGTGCATGTAAAATGGCTAGAAATAGCATTTTAACTTAGCGTAAATCTGACAATTTACTCAAGGTTTATTTCTATTTCTTCAGCTCCAAACTTACTTCAAACGTCCCAGCTAACACACGACTTACCAATTACTTAATTTTCCCGTACATTTTGGTAATTTCATTACTTACTAACTGGTAACATAACTACAATGTTGCAGGGCCGTAATTTCATTACCATTAAATGACCAATTCACAACACTGTAATTACTGGCTGTTAATGTTGCAAGATAACCAAGAACGTTCCAGTTACGTAATATATTACTGGTTACCAACACACAACTATTGATTCATGATCTTTGCTGCTACAATGTGGAAAAAATCCCCTTAAATTTATAAAACTTTCACAAACAATTGCTTCTTTCCTGGTCCTTAATTTATAAACATAAATTTTACTACATCTGGAACAACAGAGACATTATATAAAGACAAATCATTGTTCTTGGAAAACTGGTTTGTCCATGGAGTTTATCTGGTTAAACAGCTCCTCAATTCTAGTGGTGAATTAATGTCATACTCCGAACTTCTAGACAAGTATGGTATTCCTATACCACTGAAGGAATATGCCTTAGTGTTTGATGCAATCCCTTCTGTTGCTCTAATGCTAATTAGAAACTATATAGTATCTGTACCAACGTTTTTGCCACTGGATCCTTGTGCGACTACTGTTTGCCAGACCTGTTTCTCCTCTAACTTGAGAAACAATAACCAAGCTATATGTACTCTGTTTCAAAAAGAAATAATCTCTGTTCCAAATGTTGTTCCTTATTGGAATAACCTTACTCCAAATTAAAACAATCATATAATCTAAAAACAGGAAAGCTACTTTGCATCTATTTACCCTGTTTAACCTCTTTCAGTGCTGAATAGTGATCCTTTTTGTTTTTTTTTATGTTTTTTTTTTTTTTTTGTCAGCCCTATGCTCCCCTGGTATTGTCTGCACTTGTGAATTATGTTTTCCATACTGTTTGTCAATGAAAGCATTAATCCAAATATAAAAAAGTTTTAACCTTAAAAAAAAACTATTGATTCACGACATTGCCACAACGAATCCAGGAATTTAAAATTTCCGGTTGTCACGACTTAACCACTTACGTTGCCACGACGATATAATGTGATTACTTTGCCGTTACGTAATGGTCACGTAATTTGGCTAGCTTGGGTAATTCTCTGTCTGCTCATATGAATGTAACACATCATAAGAAAGTGTTTCACTGCTGTTCAAATGCACTTTGGATCGCATAATTTATATGTAGAAATGTTTTCCATCTGAAAGGAATAAATATTAAATGAAACAAATGACAATAAAATGCAAAGTAATCTCTACAGTAATCAAAATTCTTTTCGAATGTAACTGTATTCTAATTACCAATTATTTCAATTGTAACTGTAATGGAAAAGAGTTGGTTATGTTTTTTTATATTAAATACGTTATCCCGTTATACATGTATTCCATTACTCCCAAACACTGCAGAAATCTATGGGAAAAACAAAATGTAATATTACATTTTTAATGTTTAAACAGAAGTCTTGAAAGCTATACTTGAAAACAGTATTGAACTTAAAAAATAAGAAAGCTGTGAAATGTGTCAACATATATGTAAACATTTTGATGTCTTTATTTAATGTATCCCTGGCTGTACCGTGTTTTGTTGTTTTGTTTCTTTTCTTTCCTTTATTCTATGTTTCCTTGTCATGTTGATATAGCAATAAATTATAATATTTCTCCATGAGTAGTAGTCAAATTTGGAACGGCCTGTGGAAGTGATGGTTCTGATGTTATATAGCCTATGTGAAAGCATAAAGGTGAAATTGACATTCTTAAATGGAACTGTGCTAACAAGCATATTAGAAATATCATAGGTGAAACAGCTATCATAAAGGTTTATTATGGGCATCTGTGTTTAAAAACTTAAACTGGAACAAATTTGATAGTTTAGAAGCTGACATGTTGTTTTAACAGTGGTTATTCTTTTCCCAGATTTGTTTGAACTTTTAACCAGGTTGTATTAACTTTTTGTGAATTTTTCTAAAGCATGTACTGTAGGCTCGTAATTAATAGGCTACTAAAATAAATTGTAAAACATTTTAATACATGATTTCATGATTATTACATGATTCAAATGTACCCTATATTATTAACAAAATTAATGTAAAAGTTACAGTTAATTATCTAAGTATTGTAGTACACTCTCAAAAAGAATGTTTAATTACAACACATATTTGTGTTATCAGTATTTTAACACATTGTGGTATATTTTGTTGATTGTATGTCAAAAAAGACAAAGAAAAAAATACATACCAGATGAAACTGGTCTTTCATATTAGCAACTGTCATAAAAGATTTTTATTACAATACTGAATTTCTTATTCTTTTTGAAGGAGATCCCATATTAATGTATTATGCTTTTGCAATAAATAGTGACAATTATATTTTTGTGGTTAACTGTGCATGTTTTTATTATATATTAAAATATTAATATAATATAAATATAATGTTGAAATAATATAATAAAAGTTACATATTCTAATAAAATATAATACAATAATATTCATAAAAATCTAGGTCAGCTATTTAAAATTATTTTTGGCGCAATTTTTCATATGTTATTAAAAGGTTTACTCATGCAAGTCAAAATATCTTCAGTTTTTTACAGTCGTATGTGTTTAACTAATCAAAACATACCATATTTGTATTATAACATCTCTTACAAAAATGCACCATAGTATCTATAGTTTTTTCCATATGTTTATCATATATCTTATTTTAAAGGTGCATTTTGTCATTTTTAAGATATCATGTAATTATATTTTTTGCATCTTTCCAAATCTGATTTGTGAAAAATACGCATGGTTCTACATATCAAAAAGATTTCCATCACCTTTGGCTAGCATGGTCTGATCTGACCCCAATTTGGTGATGAGTAAGCTATAGGAGATGTTTGAAATAATTGTTTTTTAATTCAGTTCATTTGCAGACAGATAATGTGGCCAATACTGGAAATATGGGTATTACTGGATTCCATATGACTTAAGGAATAAAGAGACCTCATAAAAATGTCAGTAGTTCGCAAGTTAATGTAATCCTGCCATGTGGATAGTGTAAACGTGTTTGGCTTGCTGTTCCTGAGGCTCGAGACTTGACCCAAGCTTGAATACCTCCGGGCCTTATTGAGTTATTAATGAATACATGGGAAGAGTTGGGGTGGTGGAGGGAGGCTGGAGGAATTGCCGCAGCATGAATGTAAACAGTTGTTTATATACGCATACACAGGCGATGTTATTGGTCGGATTAAATGAACGTGCTCCTCCCGAACTTTGTTATGAAACTACATTTCCTGCCATGCGGCTAGTGTAAACGTGTTTAGCTCACTGTCCCTGGCTCGAGACTTGACCCAAGTTCGAATCCCCTAAAAAGAAGCTAGAACAGGGCAGCAAGTCACTAGTGTCAGAGCATCATGAAACACGGAAAGCAATGTGTTTGGGTAGGAATATTGAGATGCTGAACTACAGTTATTATGATGCCCTCCCAAAAAGGAATAAGACCGGAAACATTGTGCGAGGGATTTCCTGAGCCTGTGTGTGAGAGGGGCAGAAGAGTGACAGATGATAGAACAAGCAGTTGCCGCTTGTGGAGGCAGCATCACACTATGGTCTGCTTGGGGGATAGGAAATGAGAAACACTACAGAAATAGTGGCGGTTGCTGCCACATGAAAATTAGCTCTCACGGGAGCTGCTGTTGCGCTGGAAGACTCTGCAATGGACATGGCTGGAAGGCTACCTCCCCAGCCCCTCTAGAGGAATGGGTGTAAACCTACCACTGCACAGACAGATTTGCCATGGTGAGAGCAGGCCCCTGCCACCTTAGGAGGGCACGCCCGTCTCGGAATAGGCCTTATGCCTACTCCAGTCGCAAGTCATTAGACGGGAGGGGCCTGCACAGAGAAAGGGCTAACCCCACGGGTGTGGGGCTCAGCTGCCGCTTGTGTGTACAAGCCTATCCTGCGATTGAATGGGAGCCCTCGCGGCATCCGAATGGGAGGGCCTTCCATGCGTATGGACAAGGCTGTTTGGAAGCTCATAGCTTTCGAACTGGAGAGCTCTTACTGCTATTCAAAACAGGAGAGCCCGTGCTGCGTTTGAACGGGGGAGAAGTACTGCATTCAAACAAAGTGATTAAAGTTGCTTTAAAACAAGCGTGCTCCCCTTTTTTGCAATATGAACATGCTGAATTCTCGAGTGCAGGACCTTACTGCGTTCAATGGAAGAGCATATGATTCATGTGAGAATGGTTCATGCTGTATTTTACTGAGCTCGCTTAGTGCTGCGAACGGTTGAAACCTCAGGCGCCTGTGCAGCATTCGACGGTAGAACACTTGATTCTTGTGAAAGTGATATATGCTGCATTATAAAATAACTCCATATGTGAAATGAACGGGCTGAATCCTAGAGCATGGGACCACGAAGCATTTAACAAAAAGAGCATGTGTTTTCATTTGAAAAGTTTACACTGATGTAACACGTTCATATTCTGGATAATGGAAGACTCAGGAGGCTGATTTGGTTTTGTTCAGCAGTGCTGGTCTGAAACTGGTGTTTGTTAGTTGTTAGTGGCTTTGTGAGTTTCAGAGCCAGCTGACAAAGGGGACTGGTTTTAGGCTTCAGCTCTTGGGTTTTAAGGGCTTCATGTTGCAGTGTGTTAGGGGAACTTGAATTTAGGTGTGTCCAAAATTTGAGGGATCATTTTTCAATATGTATTATAAGGGGGTATCTGCCTAGTTCGGCCCGGCATGCATTAGTAGGTGTTCTTCTCTGAACTCTTAGAATGTTTCTACAGAATTCTGCATGCAGGGATTCTATGGGGTGTTTGTCCCATCTCGAGTAATCTGCCAGACAGACCCCAAACCTCACTTCCGTATAGAGCAATAGGCATTATAATACTATCAAAGATCTTACACCAGATTGTTACAGGAATGTCAACTTGGGTAAATTTGCCCTTAATAGCATAGTATGCTCTTCTAGCTTTCTCTTTTAGTGCATTTACTTCCAGACCAAAACCTGAAGCACTAATTTTTAGACCAAAGTGGTTGTAGTGTCGGGTGTGTTCTATTGCAGTGTTTCCCAGAGTGAATGTGTATCTGGTGTCCTGTATTCTGGCTTTTTTCTGGAAAATCATAATTTGAGTTTTTTTCAGATTGACTGTCTGGGCCCAGTTCTGAGAGTAGTTCTCCAGCAGGTCCAGGTGCTGCTGTAGCCCTTGTGCAGTAGCTGACAGCAGCACCAGATCATCTGCATAGAGAAGAAATTTAACTTCAGAATGATTTAGAGTAAGACCGGGTGTTGCAGATTGTTCCAGTAGCACTGCTAACTCATTCATGTAAATGTTGAACAGAGTAAACTCAAACTGCAGCCCTGTCTCACTCCTCGCCCTTGAGTGAAGAATTCTGTTCTTTTATTGCTACTTTTAACTGTGCACCTGTTGTCTGAATACATAGATTTGATAGTGTCGTACATTTTACCCCCGATGCCGGATTGTAGAATTTTATAATATAGACCATCATGCCAAATGGAATCAAATGCTTTTTTCAAATCAACAAAGCATGCATACATTTTGCCTTTGCTTTTTTGATGCACATGCTGGTTGACTATCGTGTGTAGCGTGTGAATGTGGTTGGTGGTGCGGTAGTTTGGTAAGAATCCAATCTGACTCTTACTCAAGACATTGTGCTTGGTAAGGAAGGCCTGTATCCGGGCGTTCAGGATACAGCAGAAAGTCTTTACCAGATTGCTGTTCACACAAATGCCTCAGTAGTTATTGGGGTCGAATTTGTCTCCACTCTTATATAAAGGTGTATTAAGCCCATACTCCAGGTGTCAGGAAAGTAGCCAGACTGCAGAACCAGATTGAAGAGTTTAAACAAGGCCTCCTGCAGTACTGCTGGACTGTGCTTCAACATTTCTGTTCTAATGTTGTCTAAACCACATGACTTTCTGGGTTTTACTTTCTGAAGTGCATCTGCCAATTCTTCTCTCTCTCTCTCCCTCTCTCTCTCTGAAATTAGTCAAAACTGCATATAAAGGAGAACTCTCTCTGCGATACAAATGTGCTGAGTTGTAAAGCACGGCATTCAAAGGGAGGACATATTAGGCTATAATTGAATGAAATTGATTGATGCAGATCTCCATATCTAAAATAATTAATCTGTTGAATGAATATGTTAAAAAGGCAATATGTGTTTAAGAATGCAGTTAAATGAATGGACAGTTCTGACAGTGGTTACTCGAGTTACTTTTAGCATCAACTCCCTGAAGAATCTGCTCTTGCTGAGGTCTTGATAAAGATATTTTCATTGTCAGACAGAGAAGCCTTGATAAACATCCACTGATAGATTTACTGTAACTGCCACCAGCCAGAAAAAGATCAAATTCCCTCTCTACAGTCAACTATTCAAACATACTTTTTCTGCAGTAAATAAACAATATATAGAGAGTACTTTAAAAAAATCTCACAAATATGTATAATAATGTGCAGAGCATGCACGTTAAACTGATATGAAACCAGATTACAGCTGGCATTACCTGTGAGATCAACTATCTGTGACCATGTAGGCAAATGACAATGTTTCCAAAAGGGATCTAACAGGTGCAGTGTTTTCATTTAGGCCTAGAAATCTAGTGATGAGTCTCAATGACAACCAAATTCTGGTTGCAGTTTAATGTTCTACAATTCCCCCCATTTTTTTTTTTGCAGGTATCTGCATCATTACTCAACAGTTTTTTCCTGAAGGTACTGCAGATGGTCTGTGGAGAAGATATACACAACAAATATTGTGTAATATGATGTTTTTTAAAACAATAAAGGTATTTAATTTTATTTAAAGGAAATGTTTATCAAAAAAGGGGAAAAAATGAAACTTCTCCCATTATTTACTCACCCTCATGCCATCCCAGATGTATGACTGTCTGTCTTCTACTGAACATAAACAAAGATTTTTTGAAGAATATCTCAATAGTGAAGGGAACTTTGAACCTCCAAAAATCACACAAAGGCAACATAAAAGTAATCCATAAAATGTTTAAACCATGTCCTCTGATGAGATGCAATCACTCTGGATGAGAAACAGATCAATATTTCAATATTTATTCACTATATATTTCTACTTTCACTTTTAGAATGTGAAAGTAAAAGTGGAGATTTATAGTCAAAATGACTTAAAATGAATTGTAATTTTTTTGGTGAACTATCGCTTTCAATTTTCATTTCAACTAATTTTCTAACTTTCAAACTAATGGTCTGGAAAGCATAATGTAATGTGCTAATGTTAGACTATGGCCTTAATGAAAGTTATTAATTGTCCTAAAGAAAATATAGCTTTATACTGTATACTGGGCAGGGCTCAACTAGTGGGGTGAAAGGTGGTAAATACTCTATAGTGCTCCAAAGGTCCAGGGAGGCCCCAAAAAATGTGGCCGAATGTCTTGGTTGGGGTCCTTGGGTCTGTGAAGGGTTGAAACTGCCACCCTTACATTAATGTGAAGAAAAAAAATCATAGAAATATCTCATATGGTGGATAAACCCAGTGGTTAATCCAGCAGTGATTATATAAACCACAACCACACAGTCACATGCAGTTGGGACAGCTCTACAGAGTTTGGATGAGCTGTGTTCACAGTGAATCTATTTTATTAGAATAAAAATAGAATAACCAATAGAATAAAACGATGATAGTGCTGATAGATCTGGTGTTAATGCTTATTGACCTGACATACTCCATAATGTGTGCGGTGATTCGCACTATCTTTCGTCCGCGTCTAAAGTCAGTGGATGGGGAGCTGTGTCTGATCACGGGCGCGGGTGGAGGGCTCGGCCGGCTCTTCGCGCTGGAGTTCGCCAGAGAGGGGGCAGAACTCGTGCTTTGGGACTGCAACACCGAGGCCAACGAGCACACAGCCAGACTGGTGAGGGAACTTGGCTGCAAAGTGTACACGTACACCGTAGACATATCCAAGCGCGAGAGCATCTATCAAACCGCTGACCGCGTGCGGCAAGAGGTGGGCGACGTCAGCATGTTGGTTAACAACGCGGGGGTCGTTGCGGGGCGACGGCTGCTGGAATGCCCCGATGAACTGCTGGAGAGGACGCTGCTGGTGAACTGCCATGCCTTGTTCTGGGTGAGTTTTTTGTTGTTGTACATATTCAGGTAATACTATGGTATTCTTTGATGTACATTGGAATATCATGCAAATACCATGATGGATGAATAATCATACATTATCAAAAGTTCCATGGTGTTATGATGTGTTTTTTTATGTACCATGGCAATTTCATGATATTCTTTGATGTATGCTGGAGTTCATCTATATAACATGCTGCACGAATACTGTAATTATTCAGTTCCATTATGATATTTAAGTACCATGGTTTAGCATGTTTTGTACATATACCATGATAAAATCATGTTGTTGGGATATGTATCATGGTAGCACCTTGTATTGTGGTCATACTGAGATTTTTAGACATGTACCATGGTAATTCCATAATATTCTTTGAAGTATTTTTGAAGTAGATATGGTACATAAATATGTTAATTATCCCATACCATTGTATATACAAAAGAACAATGGTATTACCATCAGATACCATTAAAGTACCACAGTAATGCCATTAGTTTGTAAGGGCTGTGAATAATTTCAAGTAAACCTAAAGCTGATTCAGGTGTGTTTGAGGACTCAGTAGGAAAGTATGTCTCCAGGAGCCAGATTGAGCACTACTATGTAAATAGGGAACATCCTATCTTGTGTGCTACCAGTGCTGACATTTGACCACACATAATGGATGCTGTTGGACTTTTAGAGGATGCTGAATTGGAAACAATATCAACTATAGGCTACTATACAATCAGAAAGGCACAATTAAAGGAACAGTTCACTTAAAAATGAAAATTCTCTCGTCATTTACTCACCTTCATGTCATCCCAGATGTATATGACTTTCTTTCTCCTGCTGAAAACAAATTAAGATTTTTAGAAGAAATTCTCAGCTCTGTCGGTCCATACAATGCAAAGTAATCCATACACTTCCAGTGATTAAATCTATGTCTTCAGAAGCTATATGATAAGTGTAGGTGAGAAACAGATAAATATATAAGTTTTATATAACGTTTTGACTATCAATCTCCACTTTTACATTCTTCTTCTTTTGTTTTTGGGATTCACATTTTTGTGCATATTGTCACCTACTGGGCAGGGAGGAGAATTTACTGTAAAAAAGACTTGAATATTTATCTTTTTCTCACCCACACCTATCATATCGCTTCTGAAGACATGGATTTAACCACTGGGGTCTCGCTTGTGTTCAGCAGAAGAAAGAAAGTCTTATATATCTGGAATGTCATGAGGATTACACCTTTAAGGGTTCATTGCTGAAGTTACTATAATCTGCTTGATTACAAAGGTTCACACTAATGGCTTAGAAACAGCATATGACCACAAGTCACTTTTCAGACGATTGAATAAGGAACAAGTGCATAACGATATTTTGCACCAGATTGTCAGCAACTAATCATGACAACAGCTCAGAAAAAACTAAACCAATCATAAATACCTAGCTATAGCTTATACATGGGGTTAGGGATTTTAAACAAAGGCCTACCACAAAGTAATAAAATTCAGCACATAACTCGTCCAGCACCATTAAGGAATGTAAAAAGCTAGTGCTTAGTATATCCCTTCACTTTGGGCCACTGTAGTGCTTTTTCTAGATGTCTTGTCAGAGCAAAGTCTTCATATCAAGTCCTGTAGCACTGCTGTTTTTAACACTACACAGCATTAAGCCTATATTACCCCCTATACAACAAACACTGTGTGTCACAATCAGCTCAAAACTTGACAATATGCTTTACAATGCAGCAAATTTACAAACATTCTCCTCTTACTGTAACCATTCTCAAGAGCTGTATAGATTACTATAACAGCAGTGGAAGAACATATGACTAATTTCAAGAAAACACCCAGTCAAGCAAGCTCCTGCCCCTAAGCTGGAAGGCTTTTACGGTTTCATAAGACATTTAATGTTTTTTTCTACTTTAACAGATGACTAAAGCCTTTCTGCCTCAAATGAAAGCTAGGAATCATGGACATATTGTTACAATTGCAAGCACTCTTGGTCTGTTCAGTACTGCTTGTGTAGAGGTGAGTTAACATAACCTAATTGAAATGTTGTAAAACTTTTTTCTATAATTTATCAAATGTAATATGACCACATGGAATCAAAATGGGAGTTTTGTTTCTTTTAGTCCATGTTTGGAGGACATTTTATATATGTTATTGTACTCCTAAAAGTTTACAGAATAAATGTATGCTGTTAAAATGTACAGTATCTACAGCAAAAATAAACAGTATCTATTCTATCTATGCAAGTATGTTGACTGATTGTCTGTGTTTTTTTCTTTCCTGGTGTAGGATTATTGTGCAAGTAAATTTGGAGCAGTAGGCTTCCATGAATCTCTAACCCATAGTTTGTTGACAGAGGATGGTGTGGATGGGGTGAAAACCACCCTGATTTGCCCATACATCATCAACACTGGCATGTTTGCTGGATGCCAAATCAGGTGGGAAACCAGGAAACAGTTAAAGTAAACTATGGGTGCATCTCAATCAGCTACCTAGTTCTGTAGTCAGGGCACTGGCCATTAAGTCAGCCATTTCTAGGCTGTTCCAATTGTAAGATAATTCCAGTACACTGAAACATTCACTCCCTTAAAATTTCAGGGAGAACCAGGGAGTATTGTTGCTCACTATGTGCTCTTATCGGAAATGTCGTCATGTCTTCTAAAGTCTCAAGTCATTAGAGGAAGAGCGCAAGTGTAAATATATGATGTCATAGCCTTATTTTGTCTTTAATCCTTTAAGCTCTGGGGGTGTTTTTAAAGTTTTCCTTTTTCAGTGGCATACCAAAAACTAAAGGAGGGTCAAGTTTTTGTATAATTTTAATTAAATGTTTAAACTATATATTTTAACAATATAGATTATGATAAATTCTAAGACTTTCTACCAACTTTTGTCTTATTTTTCAGATTTTACATTATATATATCAGGGTGTAAATAAGGTAGCTCAGAAAAACTTTTATTTGTTCCCAATCATTTAATCTGTAACTGAGTGTTGATACTACAAAACAATCAAAAGTTGTAGCATTAAAAAAAAATGTATCCTAGTGTTCAAGAATGTCTCCAAGTGTCCAAAAGCCTCTTCAAACAAATAAAACATAATTGTGCAACTGATTACACGTGCAAATACAACAACGGCGAAAGGTATCCTCTCTCTCCAAAGCATGCAGTGATTAGTAACGAGATCTCATTCAGTTCCATTCGGTGTCATTTGAGCCATCATTGAGTCTGTGTCATGCACTTGGCGCAATCTCCTGCTGGACATATGTAATTAGAGTGAACGATCCTCTCTGCCCATATTTGGATGACTTCTGCCACTGGTTCCAGTGATCTGAATTTGAATACAATTAGTTTAGCGTTCTGTGATACTGTACAATATTTCCGATGAAGTCATCTGATCGTGTTTTCAGCCCAAAGGCACATTATGTGCTGTGTGCACATTGTGCTTTGTGTGGATATCTAATGATCTTTGCATCTGAGTAATCATGTTGCAGGTATTTGATTCATAATTGTCCCAATGCTCAGTAGATCAACACCCTTGCCAGTGCCCAAATTCATGACATACTGATTCACGACATAGGGAACTAGGGAGTGAGACATGAGACATAAACTATGAATAGATCATTAATGCCACAGGCTAAGTTCAGAATGGATTCCTAGTATTCTGCATACTGCGGAGTACATATTGACTACTATTTTTGAAAAATAGTATGGGAAACCATGTGCATTATGCAGTGATGCACATTTTGAACGGTGCTATGGTACATTGATGTCACATGACCTCACTATGCAGGTTTAATTCAGCAAGTGGCATCCATTTATCTTGGAAATAAAATAGTTTATTATGTTGAATTGTCAAAGCAAACATACCTCTATTCTACTAAGATAAAGATTTTTTTTTTCTCAAAATCCCTTCAGACTAATTGGAATAGTGTGTCTTTTCTAACTGATTAGACTTGTGGTTTTCGCACATCAGACAATCAAAAATTGGGAAAATCCCATAGATTTACATTGACAGAATGTACAAGTGGGCCAGCAAAATGCTTGTTAATCCAAACTCCAAATGTCAAAAATTCACATGCAAACAAACCCAGAAAAGGCCATTGATCTGCTTTTTTATGTTGCCCTCTCTCTCTATCTATTTGATGACTACATGACTTTCAGACAAGACTTTGTAAAGCCATCTATTTTGGCATATGTAATCCAAGTTTTTGTAATAATGGGTTAATCTTTGGCAATCCGATTAAGTAATTTGTCAAATAAGATGTTATTACTTCAGTTCATTCCTCATACTGGTGATGCATAGAGAACATTTTCATACTATGCACAGCATACATACTATTCTGCAAAAACAATAAGAGTAGTATGGTACAAAATTTAGAACACCACCATAGACAGATGAGATAGCAGTGAACATAAGGTGAAAGGTTGAGAAAAAGGTTTATGAACCACAAAATAAACTGCATTTAGCACATTGGATGTCTGTTAAGCATCCCTTTTACCTTTAGCATGTCTCCATTTGCAGGGAGGAACTCAAAGGTCTGATTCCACCTCTGGATCCTCTATACTGTGTACAACAATCAATGAAGGCCATTCTGGCTGACCAGCAAATGATCTGTATCCCTCGCGTAATGTATTTCGCATTTCTCTCGCGAGCGTAAGTACCTTCACTGTTTTGTCGTACAAATAGCCAGGCAAATGCAAAGTACTGTTTGCTCTTGGATTAAATGGGATAGTGGAGATTATGGTCAAACATATGCTTACAATTTACATTCATGTGTTTTGCTTAGGTTGCTCCCCTGGGATGCTAATGTTGCATCATATCGTTTTATGGGTGGAGACAAGTGTATGTATTCTTTCATAAAGACCAAAGAGCAACAGCAGCAGCAGGTTGCTAACGGTCATGTGAAATCCTCTTAGCCATCCAATAATACTTCACCAAGAGTACATAAACAGCAAGTTGCCTACTACCTGTAAAATAACTATGGGGACCAATTTTGATCATGAAGAGAGTCTGTTTTTCTGTACATGCAACTTTCTGTACTGTGACATTTGTATTTGTTACACAGAATAAATCTGTACATAATAAAACATTGTAACAGTAACACATAACAGTGCTAAATGTCAAATGTTAGAATTTATTAGTGCAAGTAAAATTTTTGTTATGCATTATTGTTTAGTTTAATTGAACAATTTAAAATTAAAAATGACTAATAAAACAATGCATTTTTATGCATGAAATAAGGACATTTGTGATAATGTTATTTCCAGCAAATGTAGTAGAAGTGATTATTCTTAACAAGGTCAAAGCTGTTAGACCATGGCAATAATGAAAAGCTGTAAAAATGTGTGTTGGCATTGGGAATATGCACAAGAGTGAATTAGAAAGCCATGCAATGAGGGACTTACTGAAATCAATGCATCAATGTTTAGGAAAGGAAAGTTCAGATTTTTATTGGATAGAACAATAAAATAACCTGCATGCCTTTTCTACAAAAGCTATTGGAAATATGTACTTTATTCTTGTTCACAATTAAAACCCTTGGGAAAATGCAGCATTCAAAAATCTAAATTGTAACTATACTTATATAGCAATTTTAATGGAAGTCCATTTCCATTTACAGTACATTCAAGATGCACATTGAATTTTTTAGTTTGTGAATTCCCTGGGAATAAAACCCATGATCTTGACAGAATTTGTTTCCCCACTGGTCACAATTGGAATCACTTACAGGTTTACTTGTCATTTGAGCATGAATTACACTGACTGAGCACTTTATTAGGAACACCTGTATACTTACATATTCAAGTGATTATCTAATCAGCCAATTGTGTGGCAGCAGTGCAATGCATAAAATCATGCCAATGCGGGTCAGGAGATTTAATGTTCACATCAAACATCAGAATGGGGAAAAGTGATCGCAGTGATTTTGACCATGGCACAATTGTTGGTACCAGATGGGCTGGTTTGAGTATTTCTGTAACTGCTGATCTCTTGGGATTTTCACAGTTTTTAGTTTACTCAGAATGGTGCCAAAATCAAAAAAACATTCAATGAGCAACAGTTCTGGAGAATGGCCAGACTGGTTCGAGCTGACAGAAAGACTACAGTAACTCAGATAACCCTCTGTACAATTATAGTGAGCAGAATAGTAACTCAGAATGCACAACACATCAAACCTTGAGGCAGATTGTTCATTCTGATTATTAATGTGAACATTGACAAACTCCTGACCCGTATCAGTATGAATTTAAGCATTGCACTGCTGCCACACGATTGGCCGATAGTTGCATGAATAAGGTCGTGTACAGGGGTTCCTAATAATGTGCCAAGTTAGTGTATGCTTCAGGGTGGAAATAAATGGCTCTGGCCATTTCACTATTTGTGCCACCCATGTAAAAATATTCACAAGAAATAAAGACCGTCTGCAATTTCATTTGTTGTTGACAACTTTGTAAAAATCAACGTTTTTTAGTCCCTTCATATTTCAAACTAAAATTCTGTCAGAAATGTAACCAGTGGGATTAAATTAAATAAATCTATCAAGCGAGATCCAGGTTTTGATCAATATCATAAATGTAAAAAATCTTTAGCAAGTTATACAATAAATTATTTTTGGTGTTCTTTGCACATTGGTAATAGGATTATGGCTAATCAAGGAAGCGTGAATTTACATGTACAGCATGTTGAGCATTCATGACTGGAATGCAAAGATCTATGAAATATGCTAGATCAGCTTTAGCATCTGATGTAGAATACAGCAGAGCACAATACAGTGATTGTGGTCTTTGGCTTGACAGCATATGTAAGATTATGAGCCATGCAAACCCCAAGACATGTAAATCTTTTCAGAGCCAAAAATAAATGTGTGACAAACAAGTGCTTTATTTTATTAACAATTAGAGCAGCAAAACTAAGACAAGTTGAAGACAATACAATATGGATTACACATGGAGCAGACACTTAGTTTCATTTTTCTGCACTGCAAAACGGCTCATACAGTAAAAATTCCAAAAACAGGGACAGGAAAATTAACAAACAGAAATCGCTCTCGATTTCAAAGGTCATCACCAAATGTCTGCTGATTCCCAAGTGCTTTTGTATGTTTGTAAAAGTTGACATTTCAAAACACTGCCAAATGTATAATTGGACTAAACACCAAACTAAAGGAGAATGTGATGCATGGACTACATATAATTCATAGGAAAAAAAGCTAATATAAACATGACCCACCCAGCGATATCCTCAGGCCTCTTCTACACAAGTATAACATCTTGTAACCATCATTCCTTGCTTGAGCTGTTGCTTCACAAACAATTCATTAAAACAAAACAATCCCTTAAAAATCCCTTCTTCAGACAGCCATGTATCGCTGGGCGGTGCATCTCCACGTGTGTATGGGCATGTTGAATCCAATGGTCGTCTCTATATTGGTTGGAACAGTTTTGGTATTTTGGGTGACAGAGCTTCCCATTTTTGACCTTGATAAACTCAAAAGGGCATGGAGAGAGATTTTGGGCATGTAGCCTACACCAGCTGTACAGTTGCGGCCTGGAGGTAACCCTGCAGAAACTGAAGAGCTTCTGCTGGCAGACTGGTGCTCAACATGGATGGCACCTGTAACAGAGGACATTCAGTTAATACAATACAGTCACTGTACACAGGGTAGGCTGTGCCTCAAAACCAAGTGCAGGGCTCAACAGTAAGGATTATTTTCTGCTGGCTCATTTTTTCTTACTTGCCCTGCCAACATTTTCACTGGCATCACCACAAAAAAGAAAAATGTTATTTTTAGCAATGTATTTTTGTATGCTTATGTGCAAGGAATATTGATATTTTTCATTAAATGGAAAGTTTTTACCAAAAACTAGCTTTGGTGAAAAAAAAAAAGCCATAAATGCAAAATCACTGATTGGTTTGTAATTTTAACCCATTCTTAATGATGACTTCAAAATTATGAATAGTTATTCTAACAACAAAACCTCATCCATGTTAGCCAGCTAGATAATGTTACCTTGGTGACAAGTATAATTTGCAAAAACTATCCACAATATGTCACAGAAAACCAAATGATTTAGTCTGCCAGGCCAAAAAAAACAATATTTATATTATATTATATTATATTATTATATATAATAATAATAATATAATATAAAATAATATAATATATATATATATATATATATATATATATATATATATATATATATATATATATATAAAAATAAAAACACACACTTTAAATTACGACTGGCATTTAAGAAAAGTTAAGAACACTGCTGGTAAACTGCATACTTGGAAAATAGTTTTGGGCAGTATGACAACATATACCATTTAATAGTAGTAATGCATTAATTGGTAGAGATTTTGCTATACTGTTTATAAGGCAGTAGATATATTTGCTTGGCTATCAGTCAGCATTACTGCTTTACGTTATTTACTAGGAATGGGTATAGAATCAGAATTCCATATTTGACTCCAATTCACAAGCTCTCAATTTCGATTCCAATCTTGATTCATTTGGGTACCATTCTTTTACAATGTCCATTTAGCTTGCACATAAAACAATTATCTCAGCTAATGCTCTTAATTATAGATGATCCTTTTAGCCAACCCTTCTAGGTATAATTCGGAAATATTCATTTTACAAATTATATGTCATCATTAGTTCATCAAATTGGTTACAATTTAGCTTTTGAAAAATATTACATCAATTAATGTCTTAAAATTGCATATACTTTATGCTGCATATATTTTTGTTCTGTTTTATTGTCTACTTGCATCATTTGTACTATTTACAACTATTTCCAGTATTATGTAGAATGCGTGCTTATAGTACTGTTTCTTTAAGACTAGCATCATTAGCCAGTAAGCGCATATAACGAGAGAAGTCATGCATGGTTTCTTTAGTGCATCCATGTGTGATTTGAATTCAATGTTTTTAAATCAACAACTGACTGTAAAAACCAGAAAGGGTATTAAAAAGACATTTTTCAATGCCATATGGATCCGTGGATCTCATCTTTGGACATAGAATGAGTTAAACCAAACTTTTACACTCAATACACAGAGAAAGGAGCTCTGTGCGAATTACTTCTCCACAATACAACTCAATCACTGGTGAGTGAAATCTGAACATTTACTAGCCGATGACTAATAAGACATTTTTAATCTCATAGCATGAGATTTAGTTGAACATGCAAGTGATTAATTTGCAATACTGAGGGTTGCCAATATAGATCAATCTCTATAGTTCAGAATCAATATCGTTCAAAACAAGATCGCGATGCATCGGAAAATCTACATTTGTACTATTATTAAAATGCAAGCGTGACATGTAAATGCTTTAAATAAAAGATAATTCCAAATCAATCTACACTCCATACCCCATAATGACAAAGCAAAAAACATTTTTGATAATTTAGCAAATATATACACACACACATATATATATATATATAAATAAATCATTGTGGCAGGCCAGAGGGCGGGTCATGATTCCACACACCCGGACACTAATTAGGCTGATGAAGTCCGAGAGGGATAGTCGACCGAAGATGGCAGTGCGACAGAGCGTGTTATGGGCAGCTGCCCGACACCTGTGGGTGTATTTGCCTTTTTGGTTAAGTTTATCATTAAATTATAATTTATATTGTCAAGCCGGTTCTTGCCTCCTTTCCATTGAACTGTTACAATCATATTGACATTATTCAGACCCTTAACTCAGTACTTAGTTGAAGCATCTTTGACAGCGATTACAGCCTCAAGTCTTCTTGGGTATGATGCGACAAGCTTTTTTACGCCTAGATTTGGGGATTTTCTGCCATTTTTCTCTGCAGATCATCTCAAGGTGTGTCAGGTTGGATGGGGACCATTGTTGGACAGCCATTTTCAGGTCTCTCCAGAGATGTTCGATTGGGATCTTGTCCAGGCTCTGCCAGGGCCACTGAAGGACATTCACAGAGTTACCCCTAAGCCACTCTTGCATTGTCTTGTCTGTGTGCTTGGGGTCATTGTTCTGTTGGAAGGTGAAGTTTTGGCCCAATCTGAGGTCCTGAGTGCTCTGGACCAGGTTTTCATTAAGGATATTGCTGCATTCAACTTTTCTTTCAACCCTGACCAGTCCCCCTGTCCCTGCCGCTGAAAAACACACAGCATGATGCTACCACCACCATGCTTCACCGTTGGGATGGTATTGCGCCGGTGATGAGGTGCCTGGTTTACCCTAGACATGACGCTTGGAATTTAGACCAAACAGTTCAATCTTTGTTTCATCAGACCAGAGAATCTTGTTTCTCACAGGTGCTAGTTTTTAAAAATGTGTCTTGCACTGAGGAGAGGCTTCCGTTTGGCCACTCTGCCATAAAGCGCAGATTGGTTTAGTGTTGCAGTGATTGTTGACCTTCTGCATGATTCTCCCATCTCCACACATGATCTCTGGAGCTCAACCAGAGTGACCATCGGGTTCCTGGTCACCTTTCTTACCAAGACCTTTCTCCTCTGATTTCTAAGCTCTAGAAATAGTCCTGATTGTTCCAAACTTCTTCCATTTAAGAATTATGCAGGCCACTGTGCTCTTGGGAACCTTCAATGCAGCCCAATTTGTTTTTGTAGCTTTCTCCAGATGTGTGCCTCGACACAATCTTGTCTCTCATTTCTGCGGGCAGTTCCTTTGACCTCATGGCATGGTTTTTGCTCTAATGTGCATTTTCAGCTGTGAGATCTTATATAGATGAGTGTGCCTTTCCAAATCATGTCCAATCAATTTAATTAGCCACAGGTGGACTCCAATCAAAGTGCAGAAACATCTCAAAGATGAGTCATAGGAAAGGGTCTGAAAACTTGTGATATTTCAGTTTATTTTCATTTAAAACATTTGGAAAGTTCTAAAAAAAAAAAAAAAAAAAAAAAAAGTTTTTTGCTTTGTCATTATGGGGTATGGACTATAGATTGATGTGAAAACAAACAAACAACATAATTTAAAGCATTTTAGCATAAGGATGCAACAAAACAAAATGTGAATAAAATGAAGGGGGTCTGAATGCTTTCTGAAGGCACTATTAGGAAGAAGGATATAACAGTACACAGAGTAGGCCAGCAACCATGGATGGCAAGTGCGCATTAGTAATCAAGTTCTCACAAAAGTACATACTGAATATGACATTTACTCAGTAAGTGAAGTGCTTTTACTTCAAGGTTGCACTTGTGCGCCCATGTGGATATCCTGACATTTTAAATGGGCTGAATCACCAGCTTGGATTGTCACAAACTGACCATCACGAGCGATATATCGGTCAACCACTAAAAGAAACATGGAGAAATGTGAAACTACAGAGCAGGAAGCTTCTCAAACAAATCAAGACGTGACAGAATTAAGGCAGGGGTAACCAAACCTTTTCAGTAAGGGGCCAAATGAAGGAGAAAGAAAATGAAATTTTTGCCACAGACTGTATTGCTGTAATAATTAAAAATAAGGTTAGATGCTACTAGATTGCCAATAAGCATATTGTAATGCATAGTGGTATATCTTTATATTGTAAAGCTTAATATTCTGAAAGTTTTAATCATAATTTGTTCTTTATGGTATGCTCATGAAAGCCCTACTTTTAAATAAAGGATAGGCTATTTCACTTAACAAGAACACTTTAAATTGAACAGTGATGTGTCTTATACAAAATAATATAATCACTTTTTCAAATTTTTGAAATCCCTTCAGTATCACTGCAAAGCACATATAGAGCGGCTACTGAGCAGGGTTGGGTCTGACACCACAATAATCAGAATCTTTATTTTTCATTTATTCTGTCCTGTTGTTACTTACATTACAGATACATTTTTTATTTGATAAAGATGATCGTGCTTCATTTTATTTTGTAGACGTGCATATGCAAACATTTCCTACAGGATGTCCTTACACAAATGGCACTGGGAAGCCCACAAATCACATTACTTGTTTCAATGAAACATCAGAAGGTATGATTTATGATGCAAGGTATTGAGACATTTTAAAAGTACATGAGTGTAGTATCTAACCTCATTCTAATAATTTAATAAATGCATAATTCTTTCTGTGTCGCTTTATCCTGGGAAATGAGTACTTCAAACTCCTCTTTAACTTTGCCAGAGGATGATGCTAGTGGAGACGATGCACTGTGAATAGCGACTATACCTGACAGTGACATCCAGTGTCCAGAATGTGAATTTCATATAATTTCTCCATAGGGGGCCAAATTCTTTTCCATTTATAAAATCTCTCACAGGCTGCATCAGAGCAGTCAGAGTTCTGCAGATAGCCTGTGGGCCGGACTAAGGGGTATTGTTAGGCACAAGACGAAGCGGAGTTTAGTTATTTACGGGTCCTGAGCAATGTCACGACAATATAGAATTTAACTGATTAACTGTGGTTACAGGTGTGCGTAAATTTGGCTCTTTAACAACAGTTTAAAATGTGCTACATCAAATCAGATTTTAGAGTTGAAACAACCCATTGTATAATACGGAGCGTAATGTACACTACATGACTCAAGCTCATTCCTTTGATATTTTGAGTCTGTGAGTTGTCTGCAATGAGAACCATTAGATCTCACAAACCATTAGATCTCACGATTGTTGTCTGCGACATGCCGAGACTAGTCCCAGATGCTACGACAGTTTTCAAGTCCTAATGTCAGGTGTGCGCACTATCCCGATGAGCGAAAGGCCAACATTGAGCTACAATCAATAGAGCGTGCAGGAGGGCAAGGTATTAGGAAGACAAAAATGATTAGAAAATAAAATAAAAACGTTACCCACGTCTCCCTTCTCGCTGTTCTTTCATGTTTGTTGACATGTTATCAAGAATAAACTGTGCAAGTTTTTGAAGGAATTTCGTTATCTTAAAGTTGCAATATGTAACAATTCTCATGTAATAATTACCCTTTTTTTCCAATGCGTGAACGGCTTGTAAAGCAACTTAATTTTTTTTTTACCCTTCCCAGACTTCCCCAGGTTGCCTAATAAAGCCTGTGCGTAGACTGATTTTCATGCGAAAGGACTGGGTCACTTTTGCTTTGAAAATCCAAAGGATGTGATGTTTATGATTGCTCCCGAGAGCCTTGCCTCAGACAGTAACAGCTTCTCTTCCGCTATTCAACAGTGACAACAAACTGCAACAATAGGTAATTTTGTGTTAGAGATCGAATCAGCAAACGTCCAGCTCACAGCACAACACCGACTCATACACAAACTCTTGAGTACGCCAAAAATCAAACAGGTGTAACAATGTCTCACTTGTACATTTGTTAATTTGATCACCCAAAACATCTTAATACCAGTGTACAGTACATGACTTGCAACTCTCAGTTCTGTTTTGTCAGTGAACACGGTTGGCTTTAGTTGCACAGGTTTGAGTCTTTTGTTTCTTCAACTCAAGTGTTATATAATGTAAAGCCATTTTTGCACTGATGCTTGCCTTATTGGTTATGAATAATCTTATTTCCTGGTCCATCATCCCATATAAAGTGAAAAGAATCAAATTAGATAAAGTACCTTTCATTTGTAAAGTATTTAGTTCAAAGGATTGTCACAAAATAGGATATTAAAATATAAACCTTTATTGAATTTCCAGCAAAACTTTTATATATACTATTACTATGATAAAAAAAAATAAATAAATAAAAATAATAATAGCGTCATAAAAGATGTCACATCACTAAAATGATTATATTGATTTATAGATCACTTATAAATCAGAATAAGAGCCCACTAAACTTTGAATTTAAAAGTCATCATATACGTTTTGGATACTCACCCTTCCAGGACAGGCAGTGGAGAGTTTGTGTAAGGACTGAGCAAGGAGGATTTTGGGATTGCTGACAGCTTCTCCAATAGGATCACGCTCTTTCTTGCCAGCAAAAGCGAGCTGAGAGAAAGCGGTCTGGTATCCTGGAGTGTCCTCTATGTCTATGAAGTGCTCATCATCTGGGATGCTGTCATCTTCTGGTAACTCAAACAGACCAATCAGGGCCTGTAGCAATGGAGTCCTAAAGGGTAAAAACACACCATGCCACAAGACCATTATTTAACCAAATGTATATTTTTTTTTTTTTTTTTTTTTTTACATAAATGTTTACACTCGAATAACTGTCCAATACATCTCCTGTACTATGAACACGTGTATATATAAATGTATGTGTATTATATCTATCTATCTATATAAAATTTTGTTTCAGATAAGGTTTTAAAAAAAGCCACTATTGTGCTATAACCCAAGGGGTCACAAATGAAAGAGGACTTTCAAAAACAGACAGACATTCACATAAATTAATGACTCGTTGTTCAAGAACAAAAAAATAAGGTGCCAAAAAATATATTTAAAGCTGTAAACATGATATAATAAAGCTTCATTAACATGTCTGTGGCGCAAAGAGCTTTTGGTGTTTTTGTACCAGAGTTTGGTGTACTCCGTGTCCATCATGGAAGGACACTCGGTGAGGATCTTAGTTATGCCAACAGCACAGATCTTTTTCTCCACTTGGCCAGAGACTTTCTGCACCTCAGGAATCATTATCTTTTCCACAACCATGCCAAACATCCTGAGTAAAGACATGAAATAACAAAAAAGCTCACCAAAAATGAAAGTAACTGTCCCAAACACATGCACTTTCTGAGAAAATGCTTTGGTCAGAAAGCTTCAGATAAGAAAAAAAAAAAAAAAAGTTTAGGATATATGTATTTAAATTAACAAGAAAGAAAAAGGGCAAAACTATAGATCTTATCAAATCAGTAATATTGTGCAGGTTGTGGTCATAAAAATCATCAGATTTGCAAATTATGCAAGGTTTACTAATTAAACTCTACACAGAGATTCTGAATAAACTTGGAAATGGGAAAACAACTTGCTTTGGTTGGATGCCGTCAAAGACTTCCTGCAGAGCAATGGCACCATATTTTACACAATAAAGGTTGATAAAGACAAGGAAACCTGTGAAGAGGAAAAGGTTGTTTCAGAATAGGGAACCATTTGTCATTTTAAGAGTTCACGTACAATGTATGGCCAGAAATAATAAATTCCTCACTCTTAACAAACTTTGTCGTTTTGGAGCTCTGAAGTCTCTGGAAGAGCAGAATGAAAATCTGCTTCCTGTACTGAGTAATGGACTCTCTGCACAAAAAAGAAAGAAAAGTTGTAGAACAAACAAAAATGTGGCCTCAGATTCTCAAATTTGCCATAAAACCACATCTCTTACGGAGGCATGTGTTCAACTATACTGTTGAGTAGATAGAAGCCTTGGTGATCATTGGCCTTGGATGCAATGAGTTTCTGGAACACTCCAAGAAGACCAGGCTATAAAGAAAAGACAAAAACAAAGAGGTTTGATCCTTTGCCCCATCGGGTGAGTGCTGCATTCACATCACTACCGCTTACGTTTGTACGTTTGCTTGAATTTGGTTATATGCCATCAACTTTACATTATGGTCATTTCTCAGCACAATATTAGTAAATCACAGAAAACCAAATGTTTATCTCGCAGGATAACAAATAAGAATTTATTGAAAATGTAAGAACGACTTGTGATAGTCTTGGAAGCATCAGTTAGAATAGGCAAAAAATTATCAACAAATCAGTAATGTTTCACAGTGTATACTGGATTGTTTTCCAGCAGAGGTTTTATGAATTTAAAGCAGCCATGGAGCCACACAAGTTTTTATTATATAAAAATCGTAATGAAAAATATAAACTTTCTCCACCACATAAAAATGTGTTTCTAAAATAATTGTTCATCATATTTGAAGTGGAAAAAATTGGCAAGGCTAGTAAAAATGTAACTACAGTGCTGGCAGTAGGGTTGGGTGATATACCGCATCGAAATGTTGAGATAACAAAAACTTAAAAATGGTACAATATCATCTTGTTGATAATTTCTGTACCATAATACAGTGTGGTGCTATTGGCAAAATTTGACGGGATGTGACACTGAGATGAAATCAATGACAATTGATCAAATATAAATTTTAATATGGCCAAGTGTAATCATTAAACAGTGGATGCCATTTACCGTATTTTCTGGAAATTAAGTAGCACCGGGTCAAAATAGTGTTTTTGGAAAAAGAATTAAAGGAGAGAAAAGAAAAAAAAACAACAACTGTCACATCTGTATAGAAGTCGTACTGACAGAGAATAAATGAAGTAGGCATTAGGACCTGGGAGCAGCCACCCGGCTTCCAGTCAAATGTTCAGAAGTATCTCAGACGTGCTTTGTTAAAACAATTTATTCAGCATCTACACATCGTATCATACGGTATTTGGCCTTCAAGTAATCGTGTGTAACATTTGTTCATATTCTGTCCATTAAAGCAACAAATAAGCCACATCTGTTGTAGCTATTCTGTGCAAAAATAAAAAGCTTTTAGTAAAACAATACGTCTGTTGTATTTGATTTATTCATGAATATTAACGACTGTCTATCTGTGGCTAATTCTGATATTTGCAACCCTGTTTCTTACGCATCCAGTATCCAGTTCACTGACTGAATGTTTTTACTACTGTATGAGTGTGAGAAAATGTCATTTAATGGGCATGTCAGGAGTTGCATTTGTCAGCAGTCCAGATTTTGTTACAACAATAAATGATGAAAGTATATTTAAACTGGTTGCATTAAGTACTTTTTAAAAGCAAAATACTCGGAATAGGCAACTTTTAAACGCTACCTCTGTCTCTATGACTGATGTTTTTATCTGTTTTGGTGTCTGTGTTTGATTGGCCAACATCAGTTACATATAAATTATATATATATAAAATCGCTTCAGACTATAAGTCACAGGACCTTTTAAATTATGAAAAAACTGACTAATTCTCTGTAAAATACAGTTATTAACTATGCAATCTACACCAGTTGCATGCTTCATAATGAGTGATGACACTCTACCCTCTGTCATACTACACAAAAACAGATTGCACGTGATGCACATAATGCAGTGCGTTTAGTGTATGAGCTGCTGTGAACATTCACAGAAACTCCTACGGTGCTGCCCTGAGATTTCAGCTTGATAATATTTCAGCATTTCACAGTCTACCACACGAAAGGAACTCAAAGGTCCATCAAAATAAAAGCTCTGTTTAACTGGATGGAACATTGACAAAAAAGTATTACTAGTATTAAAATTTTTTTTAAAAAATAATATATATATATATATATATATATATATATATATATATATATATATATATATATATATAAATAAAATAAATAAAATAATATTACTTAAAAATATATAATATTCAAAGTAATAAGGGGGCCTGGGTAGCTCAGCGAGAACTGATGCTGACTACCACCCCTGGAGTCACGAGTTTGAATCCAGGGTGTGCCGAGTGACTCCAGACAGGCAAGCTAAGCAACCAAATTGGCCCGGTTGCTACGGAGGGTAGAGTCACATGGGGTAACCTCCTCGGGGTCATGATTAGGGGTTCTTGCTCTCAATGGGGCATGTGGCAAGTTGAGCGTGGATAGCGGACAATAGCATGAGCACATGTGTCCGACACAACGGCCCGCTGAATGGACACAACGGAATGGCCATCGGTAGAACCGAGCTGACCATTGTGTCAGACGAGAAATGTTCAGAATGGGCCGCAATACGCAAAAATGAGCTGCCGCGTTATGCAGAACGGAATACAAAACAGTGCCACGATATGTAGAAAAGGACAGCGAACATGGACATGACAAATTGGGAGATAAAAATTATTATTATAAAAAAAATGTAAGTAATAGCTGTACTACTACTAATAACAGTAATTTAATACATGGGTTTATTATTATCATTACATATAAGCAATATCAGCAAACTGTGATTCAGCCGTAGCAGCCTTGTGCCACAGGTAATCAGATTTTTTTTATTTATTAATGTTTTAATTTATACTGTGAAGCTCTGTTGTGCAGCATTTCACTGGACCAAAATAAATGCCATTTTATTTTGAAAATTAATTATATTTGATTGTTTTGATGGCAACCCTAGCTGGTAGCTAGCACTCCTATCCTAAAAAGTTACTCACAATTTTGTCAGCAGCTGTACCGGCGATGGTGGAGGCCCCTTTCTCCAGGTAGGCCTGCAACAGGCGTACCAGAGGGGGAATGTTTCCATTGCGCTCCCACAGCACAGGCTGCAGGAGGTGAGGAAACAGGGCCATGTAGGAGGAGGGGATGGAGCTGGAGTGGATCTCCAGCAGCAGAGACATCACCTGGAAGACGTATGGCACAAATTCTGCTTGGCAAGAGAAGAGAGAGAAACATTATCTTCCAGAGCTGGTAAGATTATGAGGAGTTTCTTCAATAACAAAACATTTAGAAGGGCAGAAAACAAACATTTTATATGGATGTGTTTTATACACAATCTTATGTTAAAAAATATATATGCATAATTCACTGCATTCACTTTTAAGTGGACAGAATTTTAAGTGTAACACACCCTGCACATCATTTTGCAGAATCTCTGTAAACACTGGGAACAGGCTTGCTTCGAAGCTGCTCACAGTGTCAGGATTTGCCTTGCAGGTTATCCTGATGGATAGGCACAGCGACTCAAACAGGTAATGGTTGAAATGTGGCTTACTGGGATTCTGTAGAGAAATAATTGTTAGCTTGCTTAACAATTAGGTGCGAACACATAAATGACAGGATGATTTGACAGGGCTTGAAAGTTAATTTTAAATAGTTTTCTTTCAAAGCATTTTCTGTAAGATGTTCCGTCCTGCCTTTAAGATCAAGTCTTGCTCGGAAAATGTCCCCTTTATTGGACGGATATTTCTGTGTGTCCTGCCAGTGCATCCAATGCCATGGACTGAGACAAGGATCACATGACTGACACTGCCCTTTGGGCTTGCCTGAAGTACAAGCGATGTACTCCACTTGAATGCCTCACCTTGCTGACAAGGAGCAGCTTGTGGGTGAGCTGGCCAATGAGAGTGGGGATGTAGGGCACAATGGCTTCCTGCAGGAGGGAGAAACTCCTCATTATAGCTGGAATGTAAACAAACAGAAAATGTCAAGAACAAGTTTATTGTTTGGAATGGAATACTAGTGTACTGCTTACTGTGCGGACTAAACTAAATACTAATATTAAAGGGATAGTTCACCCCAAATGTTTTTATGACTTTGATCTGCTGAACACAAATTTAGATTTTTAGAAGAATATTTTAGCTCTATAGGTCCACTCAATGCAAATGAATAGTGGCCAGAGCTTTGAAGCTCCAAAAAATACATTAAGGCAGCGTATAATTAATCCATAGGACTCCAGTGGTTTAATATATTTCTTCTGAAGCGATGATATCACTTTGGATGAGAAACAGATCTTCTTTTTTTTTTTACTATAAATCTCCACTTTTACTTACAGAAAACGGTTATTAAATATTGATGCGTTTCTCACCCACACCTATTATATCGCTTCTGCGAGTCATATGGAATACTTTTATGCTGCCTTTTTGTTTTTTGGAGTTTCAAAGTTCTCGTCACCATTCATCTGCAGAACTGAAATATTCTTCTAAAAATCTTTGTGTTCAGCAGAAGAAACCAAGTCATACACATCTGGGAAGGCAGTCAATGTTGAGAATTGTAATTTTTGGGTGAACTATTACTTTAATATGTGAAACACAATTTTAACAAACATTTCAAATAATTGCTTGTTACACTGTCTATATATGACCTAATTGCATGCATAATTAAATTTGTGAGTTGTGTCTCAGGCATAAAAATTGTCGTTTTGCTTTTTTATTCCAATTTTGTGTTAAAACATCTTTACTTTTAGAAGCACAATTAAATAATGGGTCAAGAATAATGTTAAAACATGGCTGGTACTACGTTTAGTTTGAAAATTTGTCACAAGCACATTGCATTGTGGGATACAGTACCCCATTGCAGTATTCTCTGTTGGATACTGCTAATTTTGGCAAATGTGATGGTCATTTGGTTATTCCGTTCCATTCACATACTATGCAAACTATACATAATATAAACTGCTATAACAATAAGGACAGTATGTGGTCTGCAATTCTGTACATATTCACAAAAATAAACATCAAAATTGTAAATAAATAAGCTGTTATAAATGTCAAAATAAGAGGTTATTGCAAACTTTAAAAAGAGCAGAGCACCTTTCATGATGTACTCGTTCTCAGATGAGCCAGGGATTGCTAGAGCCTTGAAAAGATTGTTGAGTAACTGTTCTGTGAACGGCGCAATTTCAGCAGCTGATATGCTACAAAACAAGATTAGTTTACAAAATTACAGAGTATGGAGATAACATTTTTAGCTGCTTTAAGATTTATAAACTTCCACTGAAGTGTTTCTCTAGTAAACAAAATGGCAGCGGTTTCGCTCTTTAGATGGTCTAATTTTCAGAGATGAGCTCACAGAGTGGAGTTGTTGGCTCCTCTCATGGTGAAGAGTCTCTCCAGCGCATGGGCTGCATAGGTGTGCTGAACCGTGCTCTCTGCCTGCAGGTGAAACACCAGCAGAGGAACTGCCAGCAAAATCTGCTCCTTAGGAAGCTACAGGATAAGACACAAGCCATACAATCACAACCATTTGAGTAAATTAAGTTACATTGCACAAATCGACCAAATCAGACCCACATTGACTACATTGTGAAAAAGTGCCCAGCAGAGGTTGTACTTCCTTCGCAAGTTGAGGAAGTTCAACCTACCACAGGCGCTGCTGATACAGTTAAACTCAGCAGTCATTGAGTCTGTCCTCTGCACTTCAGTACTGTCTGGTTTGGTGTAGCTATGAAATCGGATATCAGAAGACTACAAAAGCACAGTTCAGACTGCTGAGAGTATTACTGTTAGCCCCCTGCCCTCAAGAATCAAAGACAGCCAAGTCTTGATATCTAAATGAAAGGAACCATTATTAAATGTTTTGAGAATTATTTGTTTAGTCTGTTTTACTGCACCTGACATATTTTCTATTTTATGTACAAACCTATACAAACTGACTTTGAGTTCTGACAAATTGTAGTAACACCTAAATGTTAGTATTGATTCAAATTTATCTCACTGTGTAATCAGCAGTAAAATAGTCTGGGTAGATGTTCTTTTCGTGTTTGTTTTTGTTTCTGCTGTCATTGTCAGTTTCATTCTATGTTTACGAGTATTGTTTGCTAATACAAGTTATTTCTCATCTTAATATGCATGTCATTTGAGGGGTGACTGAGGGTCTGACTTTAATGCCAGGAATACAATAACAGTGATTATTTAGCACATCTCCCAGCGTTTTGTTGTTTCGTGCCATAATGTTACTACAATAATAGTCTGGTGTGCACCACAGTAAACGGTCCGTATATAGGCAGACGTGTTTGAGCTCATAATGCTAAAGTGCTCGTCTGTTTCATTCTCGCTTTTAACTTTCTTGTCGGATGATAAAAAGACAAATATCAATAAAAATAATATTATACATACCGTCAGCTAATATGCACATAATAAACCAACCTCACAACTAGAGCAGATCCAGCATCCTCTGGAGCGCTCATTTATTTACCTCTAAAGCACATATACTATTAGCCAATCCTCAAAAGTTCCCTGTGATTTAACTTTCTTTTCTAATTATAAAAGGCAAATATCGATAAAACTTCTATTAGGGGCCTAGGTAGCTCAGCGAGTAAAGATGCTGACTGCCACCCCAGAAGTCACGAGTGAGTTCGAATCCAGGGCTATAATGTGGTTCTCGCTCATGGTGGGGCGAGTGGTGCATGGATGCCACAGAGAATTGCATGAAGCCTCCACACACACTGTGTCTGCAACAACGCGCTCAAGCAATCTGATAAGATACATGGATTGATGGTCTCAGACACAAATGAGATTCGTCCTCTGCCACCCGGATTCAGGTGAATCACTACACCACCACAAAGACTTCGAGCGCATTGGGGATTCCAAATTGGGGAGCAAAAAAATAAATACAAATAAAATAAAACTATTATATACTGTCTACCGTTTTACCTGTAAGGCGGTACTTCCTATCTACATCCATTGACTGCAGTTCTAATTTCTCCCATTAATTTAAATTGAAGTGGCCCGGCTCTGCTAAATAGTCTCTGGTGCAACTTAAAGTTAAAAGCACTTCACATGTGCTATAGGTAAATGTCTTATTCACTATGCACTGTATGTACAATTGCTTTGATTCAGTATTTTCAGGAGTAAAAGTGATTGCTAATGTGGACATGCCATCCATGGTTGCTGGACTACTGCGAGTACTGTTATTTCCTTCTTCCTAATATATTAATTTCTTCATGTGCAAATAAATAAATAAAAATTTGAGGACTAAACAGAAGTTGTGTGAAATTGAGTAAATAGTGCTAAATAAGAGTTTTGTTTTTTTTTAAACAAGATTTTTTACGTTTATGTTATTTACTACAGGTGAAACTCGAAAAATTAGAATATCGTGCAAAAGTTCATTAATTTCAGTAATTCAACTTAAAAGGTGAAACTAATATATTATATAGACTCATTACAAGCAAAGTAAGATATTTCAAGCCTTTATTTGATATAATTTTGATGATTATGGCTTACAGCTTATGAAAACCCCAAATTCAGAATCTCAGAAAATTTGAATATTGTGAAAAGGTTCAGTATTGTAGGCTCAAAGTGTCACACTCTAATCAGCTAAACACCTGCAAAGGGTTCCTGAGCCTTTAAATGGTCTCTCAGTCTGGTTCAGTTGAATTCACAATCATGGGGAAGACTGCTGACCTGACAGTTGTGCAGAAAACCATCATTGACACCCTCCACAAGGAGGGAAAGCCTCAAAAGGTAATTGCAAAAGAAGTTGGATGTTCTCAAGGTGCTGTATCAAAGCACATTAATAGAAAGATAAGTGGAAGGGAAAAGTGTGGAAGAAAAAGGTGCACAAGCAGCAGGGATGACCGTAGCCTGGAGAGGATTGTCAGGAAAAGGCCATTCAAATGTGTGGGGAGCTTCACAAGGAGTGGACTGAGGCTGGAGTTACTGCATCAAGAGCCACCACACACAGACGGGTCCTGGACATGGGCTTCAAATGTCAAACGCCTTACCTGGGCTAAAGAAAAAAGAACTGGTCTGTTGCTCAGTGGTCCAAAGTCCTCTTTTCTGATGAGAGCAAATTTTGCATCTCATTTGGAAACCAAGGTCCCAGAGTCTGGAGGAAGAATGGAGAGGCACACAATCCAAGATGCTTGAAGTCCAGTGTGAAGTTTCCACAGTCTGTGTTGGTTTGGGGAGCCATGTCATCGGCTGGTGTTGGTCCACTGTGCTTTATTAAGTCCAGAGTCAACGCAGCCGTCTACCGGGACATTTTAGAGCACTTCATGCTTCCTTCAGCAGACAAGCTTTATGGAGATGCAGACTTCATTTTCCAGCAGGACTTGGCACCTGCCCACACTGCCAAAAGTACCAAAACCTGGTTCAATGACCATGGTATTACTGTGCTTGATTGGCCAGCAAACTCGCTTGACCTGAACCCCATAGAGAATCTATGGGGCATTGCCAAGAGAAAGATGAGAGACATGAGACCAAACAATGCAGAAGAGCTGAAGGCCGCTATTGAAGCATCTTGGTCTTCCATAACACCTCAGCAGTGCCACAGGCTGATAGCATCCATGCCACGCGCATTGAGGCAGTAATTAATGCAAAAGGGGCCCAAACCAAGTACTGAGTACATATGCATGATTATACTTTTCAGAGGGCCGACATTTCTGTATTTAAAATCCTTTTTTTTATTGATTTCATGTAATATTCTAATTTTCTGAGATTCTGAATTTGGGGTTTTCATAAGCTGTAAGCCATAATCATCAAAATTATATCAAATAAAGGCTTGAAATATCTTTGCTTGTAATGAGTCTATATAATATATTAGTTTCACCTTTTACGTTGAATTACTGAAATTAATGAACTTTTGCACGATATTCTAATTTTTCGAGTTTCACCTGTATATTAAATTGTGTGATATATCAGCATTGTATCTGCCTAACAGCCACCCTCTCTGGATACAGGCATCGCCCATTAGAAAACCCAAATCGGTTGACCACGGTGACCAAATCAGAATCTTAGAAAGTGTTGTCCTGTGATACCTCCAAGTCAATTTGCATATGACTATAATTGCTTGTAAATGTTTTTGAATGGCAACTTCTCTCTTTTCCTTTCCTTTCTCTTTATTTTTCTATGAATTTTCTATATTTCTGAACTACTGGATTTCTTTGTCATGAAGTAAATTGGAACTGCAGAGAACAATCAGTAAACTCTCAATTGATTGCAAACCTATTGATTGAGTTTTTATTCCTCAATATTCATATTGGGGACCCAACTGTTATATATATATATATATTTTATTGTGTATTTATATATACACTTATATTTTCTATTTGCTTTTTTTTTTTTTTTAAATCATCTCTGTTGTATTGCTTGAACACAGTAAGCTTCTGTCACCAAGACAAATTCCTTGTAGGTGTAAGCATACTATGCAATAAAGCGCATTCTGATTCTAAAACAATGGACACTAATGGAGGAACTATGGCACATTTTCATAATTATTGACCATGCATTCTGTTTTTTTTCAGTGTAAAATCTATCCTAGAATCTACTCTTTGATTGTAGGAAAAAATTACTGGCTTTGTTTGCCTTCAGAAATTCAAAGATATGATTGTACTTAATCAGTAGGATCAAACAGAATATTTCAATTCAGCCCAATTTATGTATTTATATAGGCATATATATATAAAAAAAAAAACATGTTTTACAATCGATTCTTTCTAACCACCCCTCAGACTGTGCATACATCAATTTGTCAGTCAATTTGTCCAGCAGGTGAACTGAAATAGTTAACCGTTTCGAAAGTTCTTTCTTGTTGAGCAAATGAAAAACACTTGTCATCGCTCCTGCAGCTTGTAGAAAAGTCATTTTTCTCTCTCTCGATCTGCTCGCTAGAGAATAATTGGCTTTTCATGTTTGTTTAGCAAACTTGTCAAATGGTTATTTCTTCTCATCCGGTGATGGACGGAGGGCGGACCAGCTCAAAGGTGCATTGAGCGACCTACCATGCTGGGGTAAAACTGCTTTTCGATTAGCAACACTTCACCACATATTGTAAAGGCGTGAATGTGCTAACGGCGAACATTCGCTGCACTTTCCATGGGAAAGGGCCAATCTCCGGTGATTCGCCATTTAAAATAGTGTCGCGTTTGGTGTGAAAAGGCCTTAAAGCCTTTATCAGCCAAATAGAAACAACACTTCACCTGTGTGTGCGCTTCCACATTCAATTCGGGAGGCACATTACTTCACAAACCCTAAATCATTAATCTTACAATTCATACAAAATCATAGCCCACTAACATCATCTCAGTTTACTCACATAAAACTAAACTTGTACTTCAAATATAAAACTAATATTAGCATTATATTCATAATGTATAGCCAGAGGGAAACTCAGCTGAGCCTGGTTTCTCCCAAGGTTATTTTTCTCTATTAACTAACGTCTTAGAATTTTGTGTTCATTGCCACAGTCTCCGTTGGCTTGCTCAGTGGGGTCCTAATGGCAATAATTTTTGAGGCATGATTTTCAAATTGCGTCATTTAAACTGCACAATGAGAACTTTAAGACATTTCAGCATTTTCTGTTGTAGCATAATTTTCTGTAAAGCTACTTTGAAAATGCATGTTGTGAAAAGTGCTATACAAATAAAAATAACTTACCTGACTTCTGAAGGTCATAACATACTTAATGGCATCTGCTTTTAACACTGGGAATTCATTCACTGACAGACAAATAAGAAAATATCAGTCAATTTGACTTGCAGTTATAATACAGTTAAAAGTAAAACACTACAGTTTAAATTAAGTTAAATCAAGAAAAGGATTTACCATTGGGAGATTTCAGGTCTACTAGAATATGATTCACAAAAAAATCTGATATGTTCACCAACTCATTGGCTTGTGTGATTCCATGCTGTAAAATAAATGGCACAAGTTAGTCAGATTGGACAACAGATCTTAAACAAATTCAACTCATCAAATATTCAGAATTTTTGCCCCTGAAAAAAACAACAAAATGTAATCTGGGGGGGGGGGGAACTGCACAGACAGACTTATCTTCAAATATTGACGATAATAACAAAAATACAGTGACAAGAGTTTAAAGTGCTTAAAAAATCTGAGATGGACAGATTCACTTCTCTTCAATGATTATGCTTTGCACCATTTATTTCAAAGTAATATGTCAAATAAAGTGTTTTCTTCTGAACAATAACAAGTGCTTAAATAACAAGTGCTCAAAGTGCTAAAGAACTGAACTGCTAAACTGAAGATTAGAAGTGAAAATCAAGGCCATTATCACTTATTTTTTCCGGGTTGTAAGCAAAGTCCTGCAAACTCGTTCTTTTTAAGACATTTGGACCAGAAGATGGAGTGTTCATGTAACTCGCATGTTGATTTGAAACCGACAGGCTAGTTAACGTTTTTTTGTCTTCTGCTAGTTTTCTACACAGGGTGACCAGTGGCTGCCAAATTCTGAATGACAAATCATGGTCTGCACGTATTTTTAAATCGCAGACACGGTCAGTCATAGACAACGGTGTGTCAGCTGTAACAGTTGCTCCGGCAACGTCGTGGTAAGTTTGACTGCACGGGCAGCGGCTCTATGACCGGAGTCTAAAGCACTTTCTTACCGCTGCTGGCATACAGTAGCTTCCTCGAGCAAATCGGGCTCTCTCAGTTTCTGGCACCAACTGCCAAAAGGCTCGCCATCTCTACTTTCTTCAATCCATGCCCAGCGCCATTTATTTTTGAGTCCTTTATCTATTGCTAGGACATCATCCCCAAGCTTCATAAACTTGCACTCCATTTCACCGACAACGCTAACGTGAGATTGACGTATGGGTGTCAATCATACTGTGTTGCCAGGACCCGCCCTTCTCTGCTTCTGATAGGCTTGTAACGTTAGTTAGAGCTGCGTTCCTCTCATATGATTGGTAGGTGAAATAAATTGACTAGAAAATATTAAACCGCATGCGCAGGTTCCCAAATATTATTTAATTTTTTTCCCTCACGGCTGCACGCCGGAGATCCGGCAGGGTGCCGGAATACTTTAAGCCCTGGAATTAGTGTTATGCAAAAGTTGCATAAAGAGCGTCATGGTTTCACCGCTACAGCAAAATGAAAACGATTGATGGGGAAAAGTAGAAATCTGCAAAAAGTAAAGCCATCCTAATTGAAACATGTTATTTAAAATATATCAAAATAAAACAAATCTGATTATTTGAGTCTATGTAAATGTAGACAATTTAGATGTATGGTCTTATCAAATGCTTTCCTACCAAAACACTTTTGAGAACTTGTGTAATTGAGATAATTCATATATTATCACTCTACTCACTGAGATGCCCACAAACTAGATATCTAGATACCTTTTGTGTCTGAGCTTTGGAGGCCAGGGATGTGACCAGGTAGATGGCAGCATCTTTATGTTTCCAGTTCACCCCTGGGTTCTTAGCATACTCTGCCAGCATTGAGTTCACATAACCAGAGAAGATACCAGTCACCGGGCCTTCAAAAAACTTACAGAGGCCCCGCACCAGATCACAGGCTGCTCGACGCCTCGTGTCAATGTCTGTGAGTGTAGGAGACAATATTTAGCATGTACATCATGAAATCCGTTCACCAAACATGATAAATATTGAGGAGAACAAACACACCTGATCCTTCAAGGTCTCTGATGATGTACTCTTCTGAGTTATCTTCAAAAGTCTCCTCATCTGCACCTGTTCAGACACAAAATGTCCCTTTACAACACTTAAAGTTCCCCATGCGTTAATATTCCCATTTCATTAGCAAGCGATCTGTTGTCTGGCAACTATGGAACTGGTGAAATACAAGACTTGACATGATTTCATAAATGGTCACATACTTCTAAACTCCATATTGGGGACGATGACCTTCTCACAAATGCTGGTGAGAATATTTTGGTCTTCAAAGAGATGTTTATAGTGCGGCCGCTCACACACTGATGCCAAAAACTGGATTGCATTGCTCACAAGCTACAAAAAGAAAAATAACAGTTAACACTAAAGTTATCTAGTTGGCTTCTTTAAAAAAATTGCAATATGAGCTCCATTATTTTCATCCATTCATCACATATTAGACAAAGATGCCACAGATAGGACACTTTTTTTAGCCTGTGGTCATATCCAACTTAAAACAAATTAGATGGTTTACTGACCAAGTCATATTTGACCTCTTGACCAGTTGTGACCAGCAGATTCCAGATTGCTGTGACGAAGCGAGGCAGGTAGGGCTGGAACTCTTCATCGTATTTTTGGGCATAAAGCGCCGCATTATCACAGATTTGAGATTTCAACAACTCCAACAGACCAGCCTCCTCCTCATCCTAAGGCAGAATCAGACATATGGAAAAAAGAACCAACTGTAAGTATTCCATAAGAGTTATTTTTTAACCATGGCTTTCAGAACTAAAGCTCATTATTTCAAATAACCCTACACTTAAAATTTGCAACCATATTTTCTGGAAATAATAACAGATTGTACTCAATATTTAGTCTGACTGAAACAAACAGCTTGCTGCATTTTACTCATTAATGTTGACAACTTGTCTTTGTCGATCAAGGATAATTCTGAAATTTTCAACCCTATTTGCCATCCATTTTTACCTCATATGTGATGCAAGCCATCTTAGAGTACCCCTGCACAATATGTTGTGTTTGCAAAATAATTTTTAGATTTAAACTAGTTGCATAAACTTTGTATAGGTAAAATATTTTGAACAGTCTACTACTGTCTGTATGACAGATCTTTTTTTGTCTGACCACCATAAATAACATATATTATATAGGTGTCTGTTTGGACTATAAGTCACAGGACCCTTTGGATGAAAAAAAACAAAACATACACAAAAAAATTATATATATATATACACACACTCACACACACACATATACATACATATACACACACACTAGGGCTGTCAATCGCTCACAATTTTTAATCGAATTAATTACATGGTGTCCCAATTATTTAATCGCATATACAAATATTTGTGAGAAAGCCCCTCATATATCAATAATTCAATGTATAAAGATTATACATATTTATATCAATATATAATTATACACAGTTATCTTTAAATATTTAAAAATTAATTATAATATAATATATATATATATATATATATATATATATATCTATATCTATATATATATATATATAAAATACAAAATGTTCAGATAATTAAAATGCATTACAATCTTGTGGCAGAAGAGTTAATCATTGATAAGACAATACAAATAGCTACTTTAGAATACAATGTATTGTTTACTACAATATTATTACACTTATTCTTTATTATAATTTTTTTTTTTCACATTTTAGAATAATAGTTAAGTTATCAAAACTATGGAATAACATAAATGGAACTATGGGACTAAACAAAATCCAAAATAAATCAAAACTGTGTTATATTTTAGCATCTTCAAAGTAGTCACCCTTTGCCTAGAATTTGCAGACATGTACTCTTCAAATTTTCTCAACCAACTTCTTGAAGTATCACATTGGGATGCTTTGTAAACTGTACTGAAGGAGTTCCCATCTATGTTGGGCACTTATTGGCTGCTTTATTATTTTGTCCAAGTCATCAATTTCAAAAACGTTTTTTTTTTTTTTTTTAAATTTCATTTTAGTTTTATAATGAAATGTATTAATATGGTGGCACAATTATATTTTTGCTTACAAAACTAATTTCAAACGTTTAAGCATATGCCTTCAGATCAAAATATTTTTAAGATCATGAGAAACATTTCAGTTAAGTGTTTCAAAAATATTGACAGAGAGAGAGATTTTAAATTCAAATTTAAGACTACAAAGGCTACAAGAGTCCAAATTTAATTCAATTCCAGATGCAGTTTACCATGCAACCAAAATACCAATAACCAGAGGACAAAACATTTTATTCATAGCGCAGAACTTTTAACTTTAAAAGCCAAAATACACTCTTATTTTGAAATGCATGTGCTTCACTGCTTCCAGCTGCTCATTTAAACAGACAAGGGAAATAAAATGTGCTCTCCTACAATAATCTACAACGTGTTACAATGTAAACAATTAAAAGTAAACATTGCCATATTTCATCAACACTATATCATCATCAACACTTTTTAATCACCCACAAACCACCATGTGCTTGGAGAAAATACAACTGTGCCACGTTTTCACTTTGAAGGACGCAGCACATGTATTTATTTAATTAAATAATATTCTTTTGAAGTTTGATAATAACATTAGGTCATATCATGATTCCGGTATTTCCACCCCCAAATTTAAGACATGTTTAAATGATAATTAAGACCTTTCTTGTAAAGAGTTTTTATGACCTTAAATCTTTAAATATTGACCTGAATTTAAGACATTTTAAGACTTAAGTATCCGTGGGAACCCGGTTTAAACACATGAACTTACATCTGTTTGTAACAATTTGTTATCCAAGGTCAGCAAGTTATGAAAATGCGTCATCCAAGTCTCCATGTTGTCCTCAAAAAACTCTGGCAGATCCTGGGAAGATTGGAAAGGTGCATTATGGAAAAGTAAAGACAACACATACATGAAGGTGACGATGATGGGATGAAAATGTGAGTACACTTTACCTGAAAGTTAAGGCTGTAGAAGAGTTTTGAAATGAGTGTTAGTGAAGAGAAGAGCACTTTCAGGGCATTGACATCTGTTGCGTGAGTTTGGCAAAGATCAATTGTAGCCTACAAATACAACGAACAAGGCATTTAAATTCCTAGATCAATTAATGAGTTAACAAATTTCTTATATCTTTCTAAGATGCAATTGTCCATGCAATGTTCATTGACTTCACCTTGAAAAGTTCAGTAAGAGGCTGTGCAAAAGTGTCCAGTACAAGCTTGATCTCTGTCCACAGCTCATTTGACTTGAACTCATGACGATATCTAAAGGAGAGGAAAAATCTCTGATATAAGCCTTTATTTATAGGATACTAGAGACAAAGAAAAGTGGGATAGAAAGGGGTTACAGGATCAGGATGTGAGGAATCAAACCCAGGTCCTAATGAGCCAACATCTCTTATACATTTCAGGAGCAAGTGCACCATCTTCTGCATCACAGTTAGACAAACTATCAAGAAATAGTCTATTTGAGAGTGCCTAAAAATGTATAGCATTAACTGACTGTTAGTATTTCAAAGGAAAATTACATGTTCAAAGGATGGGTGCCTGATCAAGTTTCATTTGCACTGTTATCTTATGTTGAAAAAAATAAACATGACTAAACAAATAAAACAATCAACATTCAGCATATGTAGAAAGTGAAATCAGGACAGGTACAAGCATGTTGCCTGGGATAATTGAGACTTGAGGCTGCAATAGATGGGTAAATTATTTGTTCATAGGCTGTGACATTTGCTTAAACTCATCAGAGATCATAAATAATCTAGAATTACACAACCAGAATGGGTTAAGGCCTCATGATTTTACAGTGGTCATATACAGTTGAAGTCAGAAGTTTACATACACCTTAGAAAAATACATTTAAACTCAGTTTTCACAATTATATAAAAGTAGAAAATATTAGGTCTTAGGTCAGTTAGGATCACTACTTTCTTTTATCACTTTCCAAGTGAGTCAGAAGTTTGCATTCACTTTGTTTATATTTGGTAGTATTGCCTTTATATTGTTTAACTTGGGTCAAACATTTTAGGAAGCCTTTCACATGCTTCTCACAAAACGTTGCTGGATTTTTGGCCCATTCCTCCAGACAAAACTGGTGTAACTGTGTCAGGTTTGTAGGCCTTCTTGCTTGCACACGCTTTATCAGATTGAGATCAGAGATACCTTGACTTTGTTGTCCTTAAGCCACAATTTTGGATGTATGCTTGGGGTCATTTGTCCATTTGTAAGACCCATTTGTGACAAAGCTTTAACTTCATGGCTGATGTCTTGAGATGTTGCTTCAATATATCCACATACTTTTCCTTCCTCATGATGCCATCTATTTTGTGAAATGCACCAGTCCCTCCTACAGCAAAGCACCCCCACAACATGATGCCACCACCATGCTTCACGGTTGGGATGGTGTTCTTCAGCTCGCAAGCCTCATTATGGTCATTATGGCCTAAAAGTTACATTTTTGTTTCACCAGACCAGAGGACAAGTCTCCTAAAATCTTTGTCCACATGTGTGCCTGCAAACTGTAGTCTGGCTTTTTTTATGGCAGTTTTGGAGCCGTGGCTTCTTCCTTACCGAGCAGCCTTTCAGGTTATGTCAATATAGGACTCATTTTACTGTGGATATAGATACATGTTTATCGGTTTCCTCCAGCATCTTCACAAGGTCCTTTGCTGTTGTTCTGGGATTGATGTGCACTTTTCACACCAAACTACACTTATCTCTAGGAGACAGAATGAGTCTCCTTCCCAAGCAGTATGATGGCTACATGATCCCATGGTGTTTATACTTGCATACTATTGTTTGTACAGATGAACGTTGTACCTTCAGCTGTTTGGAAATTGCTCCCGTGGATGGATCAGACTTGGAGGTCGACAATTTGTTTGAGGTCTTGGCATATTTCCTTTTCGTCTTGACTTTCTCACATTTTTCCTCCCCAATCTGGAATGCCCAATTCCCAATGCGCTCCAAAGTCCTTGTGGTGGCGTAGTGACTCGCCTCAATCTGGGTGGCGGAGGACAAATCTCAGTTGCCTCCAAGCCTGAGAACGTCAACCCACAAATCTTTATCAAGAGGCTTGTGAGCGCATTACCGTGGAGACAGTGCGTGTGGAGATGTTGCTTCAATAAATCCACCTAATTTTCTTTCCTCATGATGCCATCTATTTTGTGGAAGAGGTACTTTCCGACGTCGCGTTGCCCGAGTTGTTTAATCTCGTGTCATGTCACACACGCAGCCTGTTATCCGTCAACATTTGGGTACACAAATCCAGGAGAGGGGAAGGGGGGTGCTGGATGGCAGATGCAGGCTAAATACTATACAAATTGTGCCGTTGTGATTTAAAGTGCTGAGTAACGTAATTTTTCCCACCGTGTCCGATATTAAAATCAGTGCGACACACATTGCAAAAGGCGTGGGCATTGTCGATATGGCTTCGGGAAATGAAATTCAATTCTTCCATCCAGCTGTTGTTAAATTTACATGTATGTTTTGTTTTTTTCACCGGAGCACCAGCTAAGTCTTCCTCTCCCATCTACTAGTGATGCTTGATTTAACATCCCGCGTCTACCGCCTGTGCAGATATCAACAGCGCAAATGGGTTGTAGGTTGCCAGATTGTGGTCATAAATGATTTATAATTTGTATGATGTGTTGATTGTGTGAGTAGGATGCGTTTCATTCAAGATCTGGCAACTGGACCACCTTGGAATAATATATTGATGTGATTATTCATATAACGTGGTTTGGGCCATACAAATTACAGGAGGTTTTTTGGGAGAAATAACAAAACGGGAGACTCCCGGAAAAACGGGAGTGTTGACAGGTACAAGCCGATCCCGAAGCAGCAATCAGTTTTACAACTGATATTTGGACATCTAACGTAAGTTGAGCGTATTGGACACTTCAGTTTTTCTTTGGAATCGTTTTGTTAGAAGAGTAATAAAGATAAAAAGGTCCATTTACAAAAATAGTGGAAAATGACATACGTTAAATAAAGCAACTCATTTGCAGTTAATTGTTATTTCTACCTCTTTCCAGTCACAGAGCACTTTATTTTGAGAGTTGTTTAACTGAGAGAAGATCCTGTAACTTAGTGCAGTTTGGGGGAAATTGTAATGTTTAATAATTTATTTTATTATGAAAATAAAATGTTGCATTGAAGAAAGGTAGATTTTGACTGTATATGCGGTCAATAATAGTCCTTAGAAAGAAAATCGGGAAACAAATTGGTATCGGCAGGTCACACTTGCAAAAAAGTGTGATTTTTTTATATTTTCCCATGATGTCAAGGAAAGAGGCACAGAGTTTGAAGGTAGGTCTTACAATACATCCATAGGTACACCTCCAATTGGCCTATCAAAAGTTAACGTTAAAGGCTTGACATAATTATCTGGAATTTTCCAAGCTGCTTTGCACAAAGAATGTCCTAAACAACTTGCCAAATCTATAGTTTGCTAATATGAAATCATTTGAATGGATGGTTACAATGACTTCAACCTAACATTATGTAAACTTCTGACTTCAACTGAACTAATGTTCATAGAAAGCAAAAAATCATCTTATTACAATATTTCAAAATACCTTTTAAAAAGTGAATGTGCAGTACGAAGAACTCCGTTGATGATGTGGAAGTCTCCGCTCTGAAAACGCCTCACCATCTCAGTCAGAAGATCCGGCCATTTCTGAGGGAAGTCTTCTCGTCCAATGATACTTATCGCATCACTCAGCTAAAGAAAAAAAGCTGGGTCATGTAGACAGTTCCACACTGCCCATCAATCAGCAATGACAGTTTACACCAGTAGATCACTGGGGTTTATAGAGGCTACAGCAAAGTGGTGTATTAAAAAACACAATAATATAGATTAAAGCAGTAGCATTTGTGAAAAAACTAAACAAAAACAAAAAAAACAACCTCAAACAACAACAAGGGTTCAGGTTCTAAATGGGGGCAGTGTTGTATGTGGTGAAGCCACATTTTTCTCTTAAATGTGCAATATGTAAACATTTTAAAGTAAGATTCACCTTATTTTTGCCAATAAGTGAACGGCATGTAACGCAACTTAAAAAATGAGCCCTTCCCGCCAGGGGTGGAGCCAGGAGTTTTTCAAACTAGCTAATTAGCTAACTTGATCTTCCCTGCACAGTAACTGTCATAAACAATGATAATCCTGTAATTATTCAGCAAGGTAAATGCTAGACAATGTTCCAGATAATGCAAAAAGACCCATTCATTAGTGTAACTAATGTAACTTGGTTATACAGAAAATATATATGATATATTATTATAAAACAATAGCGCATCAATATCAAAATGACAGTTGTGATGGAATCACATCAATACTGAATAGTGTCAACATATTTATAATGTACAGACTTTTTTATAAAGAGCTACTTTCATCATCCACCAAATTTAGCTAACTGCTATATTTAAAGCAGGCTAGCTAGCTAATGCCGACATTGACTGCATCTATATGATAGCCTATGTATCATGCAAAGAAAAATTATTACTTCAAACTACAGTCCCTCATAGTCAGACCTATATCCACACTTTATTTTAACCCTGTTCCAGCACTGGAGAATCAAATATAATATATTTTCAAAGTTTGAAGAGAAGTGTGTGCACTGTTTGTTGCGCAAGCAACATAAACTGGCTGCAGTTCACTTAATGGCCACAGGTGTCATTAATAACAAGGGTTTCTGAATCTTGCATACTGCACCTTTAACTACTCATTTCAAAAGTGAGAAACTAAATGAGGGTACCTGCTTTTGTATTTGTTCTGGGCTGGTCAACATCAAATTGACAATGTTGGCTTTGATAGTCGTCCGATCAGGATCAGAAATTTTGTTTAGCTCATCTTCAATCTGTGGATGAGAACATAAAAACATAGATTAAACATCCACCTACAAAACCACATATCTGAAATACTAGAACCTGGGTAAACTACACTCACTATGCGCCAGTTTCTCTTGATGTAGTTCTTAAAGGTAACGGCAGCACACACACGGATGACTTCATCTTGAGACTTCTCCAGCATTGTGAGCAGTAAAATGGGGTAGTTCTGGTTGCCCTCCACTGATTCCAGAAATTTCTCAGCTAAATACAGAAGAAAAGTTGAGAAATCTTCAGAAAAACAAGCAAACAAATGCAATTTCATTGTGTGCATTACTAAAAAACTTCAACAGACCGCTTTTCTTTGCCTGGTAAACCAATGCAATCTACAGTAAATCGCTAATAAAAGTCCAATATTACTTGTCAAATACAAATCTAAATAAACAATTACACTAAAAGAGGCCTGTTCTTCGTATTTCACTCAATACATCTGAGATTATATAAAGTATACCAGATCTTCTAATTGTGATAATTTAAAAGAATATGGAGATTTGATTAGAATATAGAAGTTGAGATAATTGCACTTTTCTGTGCTTACTAAAAAGGGCATATGTACAATATGCAGCTCTGGAAAAAATTGAGACCACTGCAAAATTACCAGTTTCTCTGGATTTAGGTATGTTTTGAGTAAAAAATAAAAGTACTATAAAAGTACTGACAACATTTCTCTCAAATTCCAAATAAAAATTTAGATCATTTATTTGCAGAAAATGACAACTAAAGATGCAAAGTGTTGGTCTTGTCATCATGTTTTGTTACTTGTGGTTCAGGAAAGACTGTTACATTTCATCCCCTGCCAAACAGGAGAGAGAAAAAAAACAATAAAACCACTTGCACTTCAACCTAAAGATTCAAACAGAGGCTGCTGAAGAGTAAAATATTATTAACAGGGCAGAGAGAAAAGCCTAATTTCTTTTTTTAAAGACACAAAGTACGGTGACTTGTCAAGGGGGAGATGCAAAGAACGGTGTTGAGTTGAGTGAGAGCTGCCTGTGGTGGTGGCAGGTCTCCATGGCGGTAGCTCTCCCTGTTTATTTGTTGTTTAATCCACTTTTATACCTGTTTGCAGTATCTTTATCCTCTTCATACTCTTAAATGTGCAAGGAATTATTTATTAATTATAAAAATGACTGCTGTAATAATGACTGATGAAAATGGGCACCGTTTAATACAGAACAGATTCCACTGAATCTTAGATTATTCATGCATTTGGTCACCTCTACATTGCGATAAAGCCTTCAGCATGTTTACTTCAAGAATGTTCATGTCCTTTCTTACAAGATACATGTATAATCACTTGTGTAATTTTTCTATTATCTTCTTTAAATTTCTGTTTGTCCAATTTTACACATACAGTGGAAATACAAAGATACAATAATTGTACAGCATAATCCTTTTCTCTGTTTGCATGACAATAAAGAATTAGAACTCTAAATAAAATCAGGGTTACTACACTTTTTGACTTTTCAGTTGTTCATCATTACTAGATAAGGTGTTTTACAAATCATTTAGTAGAGACTCCACTCATGTAGAGCAACCTCTAACCAAGATCTCAGCACAACTAGAACATGTTTATATCATTGCAGAAATTTCAAGGCAGTCAAACACTCAAATATGGATGTTACCTGGCCGTCTCACCGCTGGGTCAGGGCTTAGTGTTTTGTGCAGATACTCAGTCAGAGTTTGGAGGTTTCCATCATTGAGCTCCATGGTTGCTAAAGAAAAATAGTGCATTAGAACCGATGCAGTGGAATCCACTTTGAGCAACAATGAAGCTTCAGGACATATTTTTTTAATGCATCATTTAAAGAGAAAAATTCCACCACCGTTTTATTTATCCCTTTTCTCCCCAATTTGGAATGCCCAATTCCCACTACTTACTCGGTCCTCATGGTGGAGCAGTTAGTAAACTCAATCTGGGTGGTGGAGGACAAGTCTCAGTTGCCTCTGCTTCCGAGACAGTCAATCCGCACATCTTATCACGTGGCTCGCTGTGCATGACACTGCAGAGACACCGCATGTGGAGACTCATGCTACACTTCAGATCCACGCACAACTTACCACGCACTTCATTGAGAGGGAAAACAACTAATCATGACCACGAGGAGGTGACCACATGTGACTCTACCCTCCCTAGCAACCGGGCCAATTTGGTTGCATAGGAGACCTGGCTGGAGTCACTCAGCACACCCAGGATTCGAACTCGCAGGTGGTAGACAGCGTCAATACTCGCTGAGCTACCCAGGCTCCCTTCACCTAGTTTAACAGCAGATAGTCTCTTTATAGGCTAGAATGAATCACGTATTACTTGCACTTTAAATCCAAATGTCACTGAAAAAGACACTTTACAGCAGTGAGATTTAGGGAAGAATATTTTAGTTACCTATGTGGGTGTATTTATATTTAAACCACTTAAATGTTCATTTGGCAAATCCTTGTAACCTGACGGTGATAATAGTTGTTAGTGTGAATGTATCACCTTTTATTTGACAGCTGCAAATAATAAAGTAACAGTACAGACATCAACGGCCTGCTCTAACTGCAGCTTTAACAAGGCCTGTGTGTTCGCTCACATTCATGAATAAACTCTACAATATTTTCTGGGTGTGGTGGATGGCTGGTTTATGGTGCTCACACCTGATCAGATTCAGATTTTATAATTTTGTACGCGTTTAATGACATTAATTCGGGCCATGACTCACGTGCTAAATATATTAGCATCTTTAGGGGAAAAGCTAGTCACAATTTCAGTCACATAACGGCGTCTCGTAGTCAAATAACTTCTACAAGCTTACAAAAGCTAACTGGC